>NW_020271747.1:1369466-1373151 GCF_003268045.1 Sipha flava
GTAGTACTATTTTTCATAATTTTCTAATTTTTATTTATAAAACTAAACACATACCATGTAAATCATATATAATTATTTGTAAATGTTACCGGCTATATGGATAATTCAGGTATTTTGCAAAATGCCTAGGCCCATTTTAGGCAAAGTAAAAGTATAAATAAGACATATAATTTTCAATATTTTTTTACATATAACCTAGGTATTTTATAAAATACCTAGACATAATGTAAAATGCTAATTTTTTTTTAGGCAAAGTACAAAATATTTTAATAATGTTATATTACATTAAGATTCTTATAATTATTATACATTATTACTCATATTACAGGCAAAATTTAATTTTTATCTATTATTATAATATTACTATTATATAAATATTTTACTTAAGCTACTATTTACTTATTATAACATGTTGTAGAAAAGTGACATTTTGAAGTACACAAAATTTTATTTTTAAGGCAAATATACTTTTTATTTTGACACTTGGACTTACAAACACATTTTAAAAATCCTTGGTCAATTCTTGTAAAATGAATTTTTATCAACTCATTATACTGTTCATCATATAAAAAACTAGTATTATTGGCCAAATTTTTAAAAAAAATTTGTAGTTTGTTATAAAAATTTGACTTCATATCATGGACGGGTTTAAGGGAGTGACTAAGGGGAGATTAGCCCCCCCCCCCTTTGGGACTAAGCTATCTATTTTACAAAGCAAAATATTATTATATATTAATAATTATAGTAAAATATTGTCAATGGTCATTGATGAATATGGTACCTATTTTATGTATTTTTTTTTATAAATAAATAGCTCACTTTTGTTGTTAATTATATGTATTTACCTATATTTTAAAATGGTTTCAGATTAAAATTGATACCAATAATGTAACTATTTAAACATTGTCATTATTGTGAAAAAAATGATTTGCTTATGAGGAACTCAAAAACATAGTCTGTAATTTAAAATTTTATATACATTTAAAAAACTAACTAACTAAATTCTTAAACCTCCATTAGTCCCTCCCTTGATTAGTGATAAAACCCGCCTCTGCTATATCGTTAGTTTATTCAGGCGCGACGGCGAAGCGCTGCGTTTTATTTCCAGCATCAAGGCCGTCCGTTTATTATTTGTGCTGAAGACTTCAAATGTATTTTCACGTCGCGCGGCATTTCGCGCACCTGAATTGTCCGCTAATACACTCAAGTACTTCGGCGTGTATGACAATATACACGCAGTTCTGTAGTCCTAGGTATCACGAATCTTCTACACATCTTATACCTACGTACCTCTCTCCGTCATCGTATAATCGCGTGCATATATCAAGGAGGGGCATCGGGACGATTTTTCTCCAGGTTCCAGCTTAGGAAAATTTAAAGGGGACCGCCTTAAAGTCTATATTAATATTAAATTAATATCAATAATCTTACACGTAATACGTAATAAATTAATATTATTAATTTATTAAATGTTTCTAAACTTTTCTTCATGAAATATTAATAAATGTAATTAACATTAAAAATGTTATTAAAGTTTTATTAAAATAAAATAGCTATTACTTGTATACAGGCTACATTGTCTGTTATTATAATTTCTAATTAGTTATAACTGTAATTTATTATGATTTTTGCTGGAGTGTGAAGAATTATTCACGAATCATTTAATCCAAATTTAGGAAGAAATACGTTTACGCAAAAATTGACGCGACAACATTCAAATTCTAATTTTCCGTGTTTGTTTATAAATTATCTATGAATTAACTGTACAGTGTAACTGGTGATGCATTGTTGAGAAGTTATTAAAAACGTTATTCATTGTATTGATGCATTTAAATGACATTAATTGGTTGGGTTTTGGAAAACTATATTAACATTTTGCAAGCTTGGTATATATATTTTTATTTTACTTCTATATTGTGATGGTTGAGCGGCCCCCAAATCAATCTGCCCTAGGCCCTTAAAATGTTTAGGATGGTTCTGCATATACCTATTCAAATGAAGCAACAATTTGCCATGTGCGTACGCTATTGTCTAGGGGCGGCCAAACGGTCGATCGCGATAGAATTTATTTTTAGACCACGGGCAAAAAAATTAATCGTGGTGGTTATGAACAAATTGTAGATAAGTTTTACTTGTAAAGTTTTATCTTTTATTCTGGTTTATAAAAAATTTTTCCAAACAAATTGATTTTCAAAGGTGAAGTATATTTTCAGTAGATCTTGGCCGAAAAAAGTTTGGCCACCTCTGCTATGGTCTACATAATATAATAATATTAAGGCTCTACATACGTATGATTACTGTATAGTTTGAACATTAACTTTTCGACAACTTACTATGATAACATCAAATGCGTACGCTGTACAATATATACAAACCCAGCTACCCAGGAATAACATACTATTAGCATGTAGGAAAAATAAACAATTGGCCATAACGATGTGTGGAAATAGCCAGTGTCGTATTTAAACATTTTGCGCCCTGATGCAAAAAAAAAAATTGCCGCCCCTCTAAGAGGCCTATCCACGGAAAATATAGGACCTATATTTTATATATATCTCCTAAGGTGATAAGATCTATCATCTTCATGACTTTTTAGATATTCTATAATCAATGCTATTTTTGTGTAATTGGCATTCCACCGCAAGCCGCACGCGATAACATAATACGTCGTATTATTATAAATAACTTATGTTTATTGACATTATTACAACAAATTTGGGAACTAATATTAGGTATATTAATAATATTCTGGATCGCCGATAGCTGTAATGCTATAAATACATTAATAATTTATATTAATAAATTAATTACATTAATATTAATTTATGATACTCTTATAAAAAACAAAAAAAAAAAAATAATAATTTCAAAATAATTTTTAAAGTTCAATAATTGAGGCGTTGACATGGAAAAGGTACTAAGTCATAAAAACCAAATTTTACAGGAAAAGGAAAAAAACTGTTTTTAGTATTTTTTGAACCTTCTTTTCTAATTTCATTTCTAATTGAATTGTGATAAATCATATTAGACGATAGTTGATAACAATGTTCGTATCAAAGAAAACAATATTATACGTGGATAAACACGTGAGATAATTTAGTACCCTTTCCAAGCCAAACCACAATGACTTACGACTAGCGTCATTTTGTATTCAACGTAATTCCTAATATATAAAAAAATTTGAATTAGTTCCTTTACCATGCCATTGACATAATATGTCATATTATGGCGTATTATGTATTTTAATCCATTTTCAAAATAAATTAATTTTTTCGGCTTAGTACCTTTTCCATGTCAACGCCTCAATTTACAAGTAAGCAAATTTCTCACTACAAAATTTTGGCGCCCCCAAAAAACTGATTCCCGGAGCAGTTGTAACCATTGCCCCCCACCCTAAATGTGGCCCTGGAAATAGCAGTGGCGGTTTTGAAGGGTGAGGCAAATGAGGCAGTGCCTCATTTAAAAATTTAATAAGAGGAATATGTTTTTTAAACAAATTAGACATTAATAATTATATTACATTTTTGTTTTTTCATTTGTATAATATACTACAAGGGTGCCCAATTTATTTTGGAAGCGGGCTATAATTGCAATTACATTTAGCTGGTGGGCCATGTTATGAACAAGACTTTCTTACACTTATAATTCATCTAAAATTCTATTTTCAATAGATACTTAATTAGAT
>NW_020271747.1:1376151-1477982 GCF_003268045.1 Sipha flava
AAAAGGTGAGGGCCTCGGCAGCGTTCGCTGCCTCGCTGCCCTGGCCATGCCGACACTGTGTGTAGCATGTTATGGAAACTATAAAAATATACATAATTAAAGTAATATAATCTCATGGGTAAACAAACACTCAATAGCATTATAATTTATATTATTAACGGGTAACTCATGGCAGCTGTTTACAGTTGGTTGATTTGCGGAAATCCAGTTTACCTATAATACCAATAGTGTCTATATAACTATATAATTAGGGCGCGGATTTCAATGCAAAATGCAATTTTTTTCCTTAATCCTTACGCAATGCTCAGTTTGGCAAAAATGCGTTTCAAGTGGTGTAGATTCCTATAATTCAATTTTTATTGTGCATTTTTGTCGTTTTAACTTCTTTAATGCATTTTTGGTCATTTTCGCTACTTTTAAGGTTTATTATTTTCATATTTTTGAAAAATGTAACATTTTTGGAGAGAAATAAAAAAATGTCAAGTATTCAATATTTATCTTTTACTAAATTATTGAAAACTACATTTTATCGTCTGTGTCATATATGAATTATGATAAATGACAATAGTCGATAACAATAAAACGGACTACGTGTGTATAGTGTACATAGTGGGCCTAGCCATACTATTAATAGTCCCGTCAGTGGACAGAATTTCCGATTTTCAACGAAATATAGTTTTATTTATATCGTTCTAATCAGCTATTTCTATTGTTGCGATTTCTAGTATTCAAACGAAAACAGTCGTGTTTTACCGAGTTACTGTCGTGTGTTGTACTCCGTGCGTTTGACGTTTGTAAATAGCAGTTTTATTTATTTTGGTAGATATAATTAAGTATTTTTTATATTTTTAACACTGCCTAAAGTTAAGCCTTCATCATCACTTCGTTTACGTGCTTATATAAACGAATTTGGTGATGATGTTTTTTCGACCGACGGAAAAATTTTGTTTTGCAAAATATGTAGTGTAAAAGTTGCGTCAGAAAAAAAATTTACGATTACCCAACATTTATCAAGAGATAAACATGTTAAAGGTTTGGAAATTAATAAAGCGAAAAATAAAACTCAAGCGTTTTTTACCGACACGTTAACTAATTCGTTCAATAAAGATTTATGTTTTGCCATGTTGTCATCAAATATTCCACTAGCCAAACTAAAACAATCAAATTTTCGGAATTTTTCGGAAAAATATATGAATCGGCAAATTCCTGAAGAGTCTACTATCCGAAAAAACTACGTAAGTACTTGTTATGATGAAACTCTTGCTTCTATTAGAGCATACGTAGAAAACAAAAAGATTTGGGTGAGCATAGATGAAACGACAGACGTCGAAGGCCGATATGTCGCTAACGTTATTGTTGGAACATTGGAAAATAATTGCCCTGGTAAAACATTTTTATTAAACTCTGCAGTTTTGGAAAAAGCAAACTTTAGTACAATATCAAAACTATTTGACAATTCTATGAGTATTTTGTGGCCTACTGGTATTAAACATGATAGTGTTTTATTATTTTTGAGTGATGCAGCGCCATACATGGTTAAGGCTGCAAAAAGTATCAGTGCATTATATTCGAAAATGATCCACGTCACTTGCATAGCTCACGGATTGCATAGAATTGCTGAGGAAATTCGAAATAATTTTTCCGAAATCGATGCTCTCATATCAAACGTTAAAAAAATTTTTCTCAAAGCTCCGTCTCGTGTACTTCTATTTAAGAGTATTGCACCTGAAATTTCGATGCCACCAGAACCTATGTTGACTCGCTGGGGTACTTGGCTGTCAGCAGCAAATTACTATTGTGAACATTTCCATGTGATTAAGGCAGTTGTAAACGAACTCAACAAAAACGACTCTACAGCTATTAAAAAGTCACAAGAGCTATTGGTTAAGTAAGAACTGGAGGCAAGTTTGGCATTCGTGAAAACCAACTACGGTAGTTTACCCACTTGCATCACACGTCTTGAAAAATCTGGACTTTCTTTAATTGACGCAATAAGTATAGTTGATGAAGCTGAAGTTTTTATTAATCGAAATAACAGTGGTCAAGGTAAAGAAATACAAAAAAAACTTGAAGCTGTATTGAAAAAGAATAACGGATTTAAAGCTATTAAAAACATTAAGAACATTTTGGAGGGAAAAACTGTTTCACGAGATGAGGATACCGTTCCTGAAGACTTCACATTTGATGATATGACCTACATGAAATTTGCACCAATCACCAATAACCTCTGTAGATGTCGAAAGAAGTTTTTCAATTTATAAACAAATATTAGCTGATAATCGGAGAACATTGACATTTGAACACAATAAACAGTATATTGTTGTGCAGTGCAACCATCACATAATATCTCAAGGTAAAATACTTAAATATTATAAAAAAGAAGATTTTTTTTTTTTTATATTTTGACTGTTTATACCTAATACTATTTTTAATTTAATGTTTTAAAATTAATTTTTAGTTTAACGTGACCATTAAAATACACGAAACATAGAATCAAGAAACAGCTGTAAGCATTGATCAAATTAAGTAAAACAATTTTAGAGCATTTTTTATAATTATTTTTCATATTTTAAGTTCATATTTTTAGTACATTTATTTATGTCATTAATTAAATTTTAATAAAATAAAAAAATGTTTGTGCATTTTTTTACGTCATTTTTCACATTTTTGTGCATTTTTTTACGTCATTTTTCACATTTTTAGTAAATTTTTTTATGTCATTAATTGAATTTTTTAGGTCATAATTGCATTTTTTCTAAGGCATTTTTAGGTTTTTTTTGGGGCATAAAAATCCGCGCCCTATATATAATATAGTAGTTTGCCACGTCCATCCCACCTAGAAATGTGTGATTTTTTTCATATTTACAATTAATTCATAATTTGTATGAATTTGTACGAACATTTTACCACTTTTATTGATTAGCAAAGTGTTATATTCGTATTAATTAGTATTAATTATTTTAAGAAGAATTCTGTATGCTTAAAACCTCTTATATCATAATTGTATTATTAATATTTATACAAAGATATAAAGTATTCCAGTTTTTATGACAATTAAACGTCAAATTTACAAGCTTCGTGGGGTCGTACATTTATTAAAACCAACACATTTAACTGTAGATAGTATTAGTCATTTTACGTCATATTGTTATCGAGAAGGATTAAACAATTGATAATTGTATGATGATTATAACGATATCCCACAAAAATGTAAAGGCACTACGGTTATTGATGCAGAAATGATTATTTACACTATTTAAATGTAATGCATAATAATATATAAATTTGCTATATATTACTTATAATATTAATATATGAAAGAAATTATCATTATTTTTATTTTTATTACTATTACTTTTTTATGGAAGCACTAAAATTAGTATTAAATTACTATTATGTTTTTTTTTCTATTATTATTCTATATTATTTACAAAGCTTAGTTAGCACTCCTCACTCAAGAAATATAAATTAATGGTAAATATTTTTTGCAGATAATAAAAAATTTATAAAAATACTCTTATATTATTTGTCAAGTATGGTCTTGAGCAAATTCTTGAATAACATCTACATAGCTTAATATTGTAGTAACATCAGCTTTTATTCTTAATCATAAAATTACTAATGCAGATAGCTTTTCTTCTTGGCTATGTTGGATAATAATAATTCATTATCATTAAATAAAATAGACACCAACAAGTATTAGAAGATTTAGCTAATTAAACATTTAAGTTTTTTTTTTTTTTTTGTATTATATAGCTATAGAAAGCTATATTTAATTAGAAATTACTATAATATATTAAATAAGCAATTGATATCAGGACATGAAAATAGGGAAATAATACAATAATAATAATAATAGGTATTAACACTATACTAAAATATAATTAGGTTTGCTATTCATTTAATTAAGTAACTACATTTTTTAGTGATTCTTACTAAACAACTAATTTTATTTGTGTATCAAGAATCAACTTTTTTTTTCTTCTTTTTTCGAAATTCCAATATGGCGGGGATAACACTTCTTCAGCCCGGCTAAACTTAAAATTTGATTTCACAGGGTTAGAAAGTCAGCACAAACGCGAGATCAAGTAGAACAAACAGAACTAACGTAGCACAATTGAATGAAATAAATAAATATTTTGGGAAGGGTTTTAGGTTGTCCATTTTTATAATAATATAATCTATATAACAATTTTACTATATAAAAACATATTTAATTATTTTCCTGAATTTTGGGAGGGATTTGAATCCCGAAAATCCCCCTTGAGTACGCGCCTGGCCACAGGTGTAGTTTAACAAATAATTATTTGCATTTTTATTTATACATTTTCTTTATATATAAAAAATAATACTATACATATATAATATTATATCAATTTTACTGGGGTTTATCTTGATAACATAGTTATACAATAATTGAAGGGTGGAAATGCAAAAGGTGATATTGCCAAAAACCAAAATGTTCGCAAATCAAGGAAAACTGAAACACATTTCTAAATATCTAATTGTAAACATTGTTTTTAATGCTTTAAAAATGTCGTGTCAGACCAAAACGTGTTATTGCCGGCAATAATTTACGTAAATATAAATTTATAATAAATAATATAAATAATAAAAAAAAAAAATTAGGCAAAACTGTTTATTATAGAAAATATACGATAAAATATTTCAATATTGGAGTTCTAATAACAAAATAAATACCATTGGATAAATTTTAATAAGACACTTATTACTTTTTATTAAGAAATAAAATAAATATATATTTTAAATAGTGAATTCAAAAAAAAATTACGTATATAATTTATTAAAACAGAAGTAAAGTGAAGTTGATTAGTATAACTTTCGTAACAATTTACATACACATATATTTATATTCAACCGTTTATATTTTAATTCATTTTTTATTAAAAATATATTGTAAATTTGAATATGATGTATGCCTAAGCTTACACTAGTCATGAAAATACATCTGATGCGGAAAATGCAAAATTCCGCAAAATTCAGCAAAATTTTAACCACACGAACTTAAAAAATGTTGAAAATGTATATGATAGTAAACAGGGATAACTTAAACTAAGTTAATGTATGTATCATAAACAAAATTAAACTTTACACACAATGTTTTTTATTTTCTAGAGTAAAAGTGTGATTTACTTGTATCCTCCCAAGTAAAACAGGGATAACTTAAAAACTGTTGAGGTACAAACGAAGGGACTAGAGGTACAATCGGGTACAAACGAGGTACAAACGATTGGGACCGTATCGGATCCGAAATTTGAAAGTGGGGTGCTGGGGAAATGGACCTGGTTTTATGGATGAAAGGAGAAGAATATAAATTTATAATTTTAAGTATAATTTTCATGTATATTGTAAAAAAAGTTATAAAATTTAATTTAATTTGTATTTATATGATGTATCTTTTTTTCTGTAGACGATTTTAGCAGACTATAGTACAGCAAAATATATATTAATTAATAATATACAAATCATTTTTGGAGGTATTGGGTGGAAAATATATTTCGTAAATTATATTCGTATACGAATCAAAAAGTACCTATAGGCGGAGAAAACTTAAATGAACCACTGATTACAATGAGGTGTTATTTGTGTATTTAGGTTCATTATCTTCTTTGACGTTTGGGGCGTGCTGATTCATAATCATTTCATCATTACACCCCTTGGAGAAACCGTCTATGGTATTTAATTAGAAAATAGTAATATTTATATTTTATAGTCAGTGACTATATAAGTACTTTAAATTTTCTAATGAAAATAACTGTGGTGTGAAATCGTTACATAAATTATAATATTAATGAATTTATGTAATTAAACATTATATGAAAATGTAAAACTATATTAAAAGGTGTCAAAAGTGTAATAATTATTATTATTAAGTTAGTTGTATTATGACATAGTTAATGTTGTTTGAAAGGATATAATATTAAACATGGTATATATAAAAATGTTATTTATTTTAATAAATAATTTTCGTATACTTCCTTGAAAGAGTTTTAGTTTATTTTTTTTTCTTAGTCAGGCAATTTATTTATAGTATAAAATACGCTTGACGAAACTCATTGGCTTTATTATCTAACTGTAAACTGTATGGTTCCGTATGGAACCTATATGTATATATAGAGTTTATACAGTCTACACAATAACGAATCTCTCGAATACAAGAATGGTGTATGGTGGAGTAATAATAGGTAGGTATATCGTTAAATTGTTTTTATACAGTAGCACTTCCTTGTTTCTAATAATCTACCAATACAAGTTTTACAGTTCTGGGAAATTGTCATTTTCTGTACTACCCCTTTCTTGTGCGTCAAGCAACTCTATATAAGTTTTCTTTCTATTCGTCCTAAATTTTAATTGTTAGCTGAAAATATTTTAGATCGCTACGCTCGCAATTAATTTTACCCATTTACAGTACACTATTATACAATATTTATAATTAATATAAAATCCAAAATAATAACTGAGTTTTAATTATTTAAATAAACTTATAAAAAAATTGTCTTTTGTAAAACTGATTGATGGTACCATTCGGTCTGAATGTTTCATCCCCATACAAATAACAAACTAATACCTATATCTCAATAAAATACCCTTAAAAAGATAACAATTTTATACGCTACTAAATAATATAAATAATTTTACAATATTACATTTATTTTTCATTTAACTTAACTAATTTACAATTCATAAACATTTTCCCATTGAGAATAAGAAAAAAATCGATTTTTTTTTTTTTTTTTTTAATTTGAAATCACTGTAAAAATGTAGTTGCTCCCTATAGTACGCCAGCCTGTGAGAGGTCGACATAAATAATCGTAGACGAATAAATACTTGAACTGTTAACGTTTATGATGTTGTAGCTGTGTTTTATGTAACTTGTAAGTTGGAAAGGTGTTTAAATAACAAAACACTGTGATTTAATGTCATACCAATCAATATAATAATGAATAAAAATATTTAGTGAACACATATAAAATAGTAAAAATATATTTGAGGACAGAGTATATACGCTATGCCCGAGAATTGTAAAAATTGCTTGCGTACTTCGCGACCAGATGAACGTCAAGACAATAAGCGGAGTAGGTTTATTATATTTCATTGTACTCTATTCTAAAATTATGAAAAAATGGACCTCGTATTTATAATTGGTAATTTAGGTTAAGGATATGGTCGGAAGAGATTCTGACGGAAGTAGAAGAGTTTGTGAATATTTGTGGACAGGAAAACATAATTCTGTGTTATTGAAATAGGGCTTTACATGGGCGTAGTATATCAATACAATTAAGTATCGATATTGGTTTCCTGTGCGGTTTGCTACTTGAATATCTATAAATTATAATAATATTATCAATATTCGTTTCTCGTATAGTTTGCTCACCCCTTACATATTTTAGGAGGTAATTGTCTCTCCGAACCACCCCTTAAATACGACGCTGATAGTAAGTGTTTCCGAATTATATCTGACATAATATGCATGTAATATGGTTTTTCTTCTATGTAATCAAAATAATATATCAGTCATTCGATTATAATTATTCAGATTACAAGATAAAATTAATTTAATGTAACCTGTTGTTTAATTATGTAAGTAATCACGCTCATGATCAGCGTAACGTCAAAAATTATTATAAAACAGTCAAATTGAAACTAAAGTATTATATTCTGATTAATCAAAAAAAAAAAAATAAAAAATACAATGCAATCGAATTACTTACCTGTTACTTGTATGACACTGTTAGATTCGATCAAAATATTATTCAATATTTGGTTTCCACTTTAGATTTAATTCGAAGTACGAATTAACATAACTCTTTCAAAACAATACTCGTTAGACAATGCCGACACTAATATAACTAATGTTAGTGTTAAAATGTTGTATTGATCAATGGCGTTGTAGATTTGTGCATGGCTACGCGGTAGAGCGAAGAGGGTTTGAAAAATATGTTAAAAATTTGTTTTACGAGTACAAATAGATATGTAATTGATAAATATTATTGGTATGCGAAATACGAATTGAAGTAGATTTTATTTTTAAAATTAAAAAGTTATTTCTTTTCAAACAAATCACTTGAAATTATTATACCAAAAGCTATGAAATGCATAAGTAAATATTGAATTTATTCATACCGTTTAGTAGCGGTGGGGGTTCATATACCCATTCTTTTATTCATTAGGACATTAAAATGTAAGCTCTAATTAAAAAGCATTTATACATGATATATAATTTATATACTTGTATATAAATATATGTTATACACGCATGATTTTTTAATTTAAATGTATGTTGTTTTCAATGATAAACCAATGAATGCTATAAATTTATGTTTACGATTGACATTACAATTGGATATTCAAATTTTGTATCTTGTTTACTCAAGCTGAGCAAAGAGTTATGCTTAAATATCAGTTTATTAAATATTTATATTTATTTAGTTTGTACTTATAGACATCTAAGACATTATAGATACCATAAAGTGGTTGCAAAATAGTGTTTTGGCTCTTTGATTTTTAGGTTTACAGGATAAATTTGTATCACAGAATTGAAAACAGGGTTTGTGTTTTGATAAATGTAATTAATATGTTTCAACTATTAAAAGTTTAATGTATGAAATAATATTTTGATTTGAATGTGCTTAAATTATTGGATGCCAATGAAGTAAATAATTTATGTATATTGTTGTAAAATATATAAGTTTTAATTATTTTTAATAGTTTTTTGCATTTTTATTTTTGTGTAAAGATAATAGGTATGCTGGTAGACATGTATTTGATGTAGATGAGCCTTATCATTTAATCGGCTACGAAATATTTAGGGAAAAAATCTTGTAAATTAAGATTGTATTATGCACATTTATTCGAAAATGTTCAATAAAATAAAATCATACGTTGTCAGAAATATTTTACTAAATACGTGACCTTTTTAAAGATTATAATACAATTATTTAAACATTTTTGGGATTATTAAATTTCTCATTCCTTTTGAACAAGTTTTAACCTCGATCATTGCATTGCATATTTTTAAATTTTCAGTGGAGCGTGAAAACGATTATATAGTTTAAAAAACTTTTGTAATTCCGTAATCATTCGTACTGCAGATTAAATTATTCGTGAATAATTTTTTTTTTTTTTAGCTTTTTATCAGTCAAATCATAATAATATTGTAAATGATATGATACTGAGAGAAATACGAAATTAATGTGATGTATGCTCATATATTATTATTATCTGGATAATATAGGTATCCATTATTTACTTGTAGGCGTAGTCATAAATAAATTATGCGGTGGACGCCCAATTCAGTTAGAAATTATAAGTACCTAAACGTGGAGTAGGGTAGGCTTTACACATCCTCTCAGTATATTATTAAGATATAAGAGAAACTAACCATTTTAATTACCTTTGTCTAAGTGATATATTTAAAATACATTGCTCCATTCTCGGATATAAATAATCGAAATTAAGAAAAAACAAAATTACGGTCTAAAATATTACAATACTTATAAATTGATTATTGAATTCAACAATACATTAATTATATTGTTTTAGATTCTGAATGAAACGAGGAATCTATTGATTCTACCACGATATATTTTTTTTATGAAATAAAATAATTGCTCCGATCCTCATAATCAGGGAAGATTTTGATAGGAAATGGTATCTAGTTGGTAGATGTAATTTTTGAATTTCTCAATATTTATCCTAATAATTGAAAAATGCGGAGAAATAATTACATATCTTCAACGGAGATTGAGTTTTGAACTCGACACTATCAAAAGTATTTTGTCTCGCATTAGACTATAAACAAAAAATTATAATATTTAAATATTATACTAGGTTTAATTCGTAGCCAATAAACAATTTTTTTTTCTATCGGAAAATAGCAAAAAAAGTTTTTAGTTAGTTAATTAAATGTTGTCGAAATCGGGTATTTCAATAATTTTCGATTGCTCAATATAATTTATTTGTTTCAGTTCAGATTCGATCACTGTCAAGTGTGCACGTCAATTTCAATAGCAGCAAGACCTTATCTAGAAATTTTTTTTTGAGGGGTCCAAAACATGTATATTGTAGGTTCATTGAATTTAGATTTTAACTTTTGATATTGCTCAAAAATAAGACAGAAAGAGATTTAATCTTCTCTTATTAAAATTAATATCATATTTTTATATGATATTATGATATAAAACTAAAAGTAGTCAATGATTAATTGGAGCTTAAGCCATTTTTGACTGAAAATATTTGTTGGTATGAAAAATAAATAATTATTTTAAAAATTCGTAAAATATTGATGATATTCGGTGGTGGGAGGTCTAGACACTCTGCCCCCCCCCCCCCCCCCCCAGATACTGGCTTAAATAGCAGTGTGCTCATTGCTCTCTTATTTAATCGCAGTTTATAATATAAATATTATTTACGACTCGGCCTGTAGTTTATATTATTTAATTGTGTCGTCTCAACAAAACGAAAATGTTACCATTTATAAAAACTTTGAAATAACTTCACCTACAAAAAAAAAAGATTGAAATGTAACAAAAGAAATTTTTTTTTATCATTTCTTTCACTAAACATAGAACACAAGAAACCAAACTATATGATTCATTTGCTAACGTTTCACCACATTGTGATTACAATAACACCATATGCAATTGCTGTTGTATTTCAGGAATATAGTATTATGTGTTATAACCTCTTAAGAAAAATAAATTAATAACTCTGGCTAATATTTACTACAAAAATACAATCAGCCGTAGCAATATTTTTAAATTATGTATATTGTATTCATGATCATAAAAATTGCAGTTTATCAAACCGATTACACTGGTGGTAAAATTGAACGATGAGGGAGATAGATCTAACCATGTCTTTTATTTTGATCAATATTTATAATAATAAATTTACATGCCACATGTTTATAAAAAAATTTGATAGTGGCAAAAATTACAAACTATAGTATTTTCACACTGTATATTATTATGAAAATACTAAAGAAGTATAATTAGTATTTTTAGCACCATGCAATATAAATAAAAATAAATAAAACTATTATGATTAGTTGAACAAATGGAATGTCGAAGTGTGACTAATGCTAACACGAACAAAGTTATTTACCAACATTAAAGTGTATGGTGGTATTTACAGATAAGATATCGATAATCAAGACGAGTTCATCACCAAACATTATTCTCAGTCGCTGAAAAACTCACGGACGTAATTCGTACATGTCGCGAGAAAACCGTGGACGCACTCGGATATGTTATGAAAAAACCAGGAACGCAACTTGGACAAAATATCAATTTCGCAATTCGAATGCGCCATCAGTGGCGAATCCACTAGGGGGGGGAGTTTACCCCCCAAATCAGAAAAATATATATTAAAAATCAATAATTTTATGAATTAAGAAAATTATTTTTTTTTTTTAAAATATGAGGGAAAGTATATTATTTGTATTTTTATTCATATAGAAATTAGTAGTCTTAGATTTAAATTAATGAATTACATTACTTACTATTATCTTAATTCATTATCAATCATTGACTGCAATGTTATAAAAAATATCCCATTTTTCAAAACCTCCCCAAAAGAAAATCCTGGATCCGCCTCTGGTGCCGATTATTATCTAGGGTTGTAAGGCCGTAACTGGGGGGGGGTCCAGGGGTTCGGAAATATATAATGTATATATAATATACATTTTCTATTTATGGAATATAGGGGAAACTACACGTCATTTGGAGGGTGGAAGAATGTCGCTTAATCTCAAATCCAGAGCCGAGTCCTTCTCATGTAGAAAAAGACTACTCACGCGTATGGGCGAACATAATCTAAATTGTTGATGTAATATTAATCGAATATCAACATTGAATGAAGCAACAAACATTTGGAAACATATACAATGGACAGACGGACAATGCCAGGTGATATAACACTATAGAGTGTAA
Source organism: Sipha flava (assembly GCF_003268045.1). Lineage (NCBI taxonomy): Eukaryota > Metazoa > Arthropoda > Insecta > Hemiptera > Aphididae > Sipha > Sipha flava. The sequence goes on from NW_020271747.1 coordinate 1,388,106, forward strand.
TTATAATGTTGAAATAGAAAAAATCAATATGATACGTCGATTTGTATATTTGAACAAGAAAAGTAGTGATGTATTTAGGTGTGTACCTAGTGGTTTAATATACAACTGATCGATGACTACAGTTTTTACTGCGTATGATAATGTGAAATCGAAATCAAATACAATTATAACTAAAAATAAATTTTATTCGGTGAAGTCTCCGAGCAAATCATCAGATGATGTTTCACATTGTTTATTTTATTTTATAATACCAAGCAGTGGCGCCGAACCCTATGCTTAGATCAGGCCGCGGTCTGACCACATTTTTAAAATGAGGCCGGGAATCAGAGAGATCTATGGTTTGCACTTTGCAGTATTCTAACCTCGCGATTATTTTCGCGAGAAATGCCGAACGGACTCTGTCGGATCGGTACTTGTATGAAGGGAACGGAAACGTTCAAATGTAAATTACCTAAATTAAAATACATAATAAAATATTTTTCGGAATGGTGTTTGTCGATACATAACTAGCTAGTATGAATCATACTTAATACTTGTAGTGTGAGAGTACAAATTATTTTTCTATGTAAAGTAAAAATGTAGACTTGTGGCCGTTGGGGTGTTGAGAGGCCGTTGTATTTTTATTTGGCCTGAGTAAAATTTTAGAATCTCGATGCCACTGATACCATGTGTCGTTAACGCGCTACTTGTGCTAAAAACATGCCATACCTCGTGGAATATAGATATTTTTCATTTAAGATAATATTTTCAAAAAAGTAAATTATCTGTTTTAAGAGAAGCATTACTTTTCATACAATTAGTCACGAATGTTAGTAAATAATTCAATTAGCTAAAACTAAATTACAATTTTTCGGTGATCGTGTACTCGTATATTATCTTTTTGTTGTCGTGTTGAAATGTTTTCGTAATCATTACTTAATTGTTTTAGTAAAGCTATTTCAAAGCTATACATTTTATCTTGATCACTAGTTACCATTTAAGCTAAGCAGGCAATACAAAACATAAATGATGGATAGACTATTTTACTTTGATCCTTTTTACCATTCACGGAAAATATCACGTATATCCTTGGCAATATACCAGTAATATTGTAATTTTTGACGATGATACGGTTTATGGTTTATGATTTAGGGAGGCTTGCCTTACTAAATTGTGGTGTCAGGTTGAAAGATAGCTATACTAATTTAGGATAGCGGGATGATGTTTGACCTCGTCACACGTATTGCATGACTGACAACGATTGGTTGTTCCGAGCTTAATGCCAATTTGGGAAGCTTTTATCATCGTGAAGATGAAAGAGAGAGTAGTACATATCCTGTGATTTTAACACATACTATATAATATATTGATATTAAATTATTACTCTTTTTGATTTTATCTTTTCTAGTTTTTAATTTTTATAAAATTATTAGACAAGTAGGTACGATACACATTGCAAGATAACCCACGTTGTATATTTATTCTTACCATGCGGCCAGTGGCGGATTAGGGGCAGGCTAAAAGGCTTATAGCCTAGGGCGACTTTTTTAGGAGGGCTTTTTTTTTTGGTTCTAGGTCACTTTGTACGGTTAGACATTGAATGTGCGAAATGGGGACACTTTTTACGGTTTGGTAAAAAGGTACATTGCAGAACGCGGACATTTTGTACGGTCGGGTAAAAAGGTATTTTGCAGAACGCGGACACTTTGTACTCTTATATACATAAAGTATATATTATAAATATAAGTTTTATACCTAAGTAGTAACTAATAATTATTTACACATTTTTACATGTAGTTTGATGATAGAATGATATTATTGATTATTTGTTTATTTAGATTATTATTATTATGATTATTATTATACAATCAATATTTTATAACAATTTTATTTTTATTTTTTCTATTTTAATAATTAACACAATAAATAATTATTAGTTACTACTTAGGTATAAAACTTATATCAAGGTAAAAATATAACACATTTTATAATTAACAAAATTATGCAAATCTTTAATATATTTTGACTTAAATAATAGCATTGATAATAAATTATTCTATAATCAATGATACTAGGTATTCAATATTAGTTCTTCATATTTCAAACTTGTAAAATTTGTAAATTTTAACTTAGACATCGGAGAAAATTTTGGGGGGGTTACAACCCCTTAACCCCTTCCCTCTGCGTGTGTCACTGATCTTAGTAAGTGGTTCTAAATACGGTATAATACGAGTTGCGAAACGGCTTATACTAAACAACACGATAAGTCGGGCGCCCGAGCCTGAATGTTAAAAACAATTAATTTCACTGAAAAAAAAAAATGTCTTATATATAAATATAAAAATGATAAGTATATCATTTTAAAATATAAGTCTTAGGAGGAATGCGTTATTCTAGACAAAACAACTAGAGGGATGAAAACTGTAAATACAAAAAAGTAGAGGGATGCCATCCCTCCGTACTCCCTCATTTCGAGCACTGATTATTACCTATCTATAATTAAAAATATCTGTGACAGTTAATTCAATTTTCATAATTAATAAACGGCATTTTTTAAAATACTAGTGACGACCGTTGTTCAATAGATAGATCGATTTCACGATAATATATTTTAGTGGAGGCGTGTTAGTGAACAGATCACGGAAAAAAAGATTTTTTTTTTTTTTTAAATGGCAAAGAATATGCTATTGTCAATAAGGTGATAAGGATTTACGAGAGAGTTATTTTGATGAACTTAATTTCATTGAATTTTTTTAAATGAAACTTTTTTAAACTGTCATATCATATATTATGCCTCTTGTACATTGAATTTTAAAAGTAAGGTCTTAAAATATTGCTATAACATTTTCAATTTCAGTGAATTCAAAAACGAATTTTATAAATACTTTTGGTAAAACCAAATGTACCTAAAGCGCAAAAGAAATATTCCTTTAAATTATAATAACACTGGCATGAAAAGAATCGGTTCAGAACTTTCACCGTAATTAGACTATCGTCTACCCCCTAAATGAGACAAGTTTATAAGGCCATTTTACCATTTAAATGATGTTGTATTAATATTTATATATTTAATATTTTATTAATATTTCACGTTTTTTAATGTTGACCTTTAAGTAACTAGTGGTTAAGAAATAAAACGTTATCTTCAATATAATTAATATTAATACAATTCGAGGGATATTAAATGAAAGGTGCGAAATTAGTTATTATACTGAATATAGTAAAGTTGAAAGAATTACATAATTTCTCAAGTATAGTATAGTATAGTAGTTTAATGTTAGGATAGAATTTATAAAGTAAAATGTTGAAAACTTGTAATACATAGTTTTTAAAAATATGTAGTATGAATATATTTAAAGTTTCTTTTTTTAAATTAGTCAATGAATAATAAATTTTTAATAAGTTTTAATAATGAATCATCAGTAATAGTTTTTTAATTTTTTAAAGAGAATTTTATATTTTTTGTGTCAATATATAGCAGGGACTGGAACCTATAGATTTTTTCGGTTCCGGTTTCGGTTTTGGTTGTTCAATTTATTTTTTAAGGGTTCCGGTTTTTTAAAAAGATTAAGGGTTCTAGAACTGCTTAATTTCGGATAATTCTGATGATTAGAAATTTATTAAAAAATTATATGAAATTATTTATTTATTCTTGTTTAAATTGTAATTGTTTGGATTCATAAAAATAGAAGGTATTATGAATAGTTAAAAAATATGATTATAAATATATTAAATCTACATATTATATCAACCTATTATATTTCTTTGAGTTAGGTTAAGTTATTGTATTTCAACTCATATTAAGAATTTGTAAAATATTTTATAATATTGTGAAATATTATGATTTGATGAAATAAATATCTTTAATTTAAAATTTAATTTTAATTAGGAATCAAAGTTAATACTGGCTACTGTTGTAGCTACAAAAAATTTATATAAAATTAATTATATTTAATACTTAATAGACAAGATAGATGATAATACTCATTGTAAATTATAATTAGGACTAGGATTTATATGTAAATTCATATTTTTACTGCGACTTGATAAATTAATTTAGGTACCTAAGTGATAAATTCATTTCAAGGGATTTCCAATCAAATTAACTATATTTTATTTTATATATTTTTCACATTTTGCCATAAGTACATGTTTTTACATATTTCTCAATAATTCCATTTTTCCTACATATTTCGACAATTTACGATTACGTTTATTTACGATTTATTATTTGTTAATACACACTTTTCCATGTTTTCAAAAGTACAAAATAATAACAAAATAATACCAATTATTAAACTTAATCTAATCTACTGTCAATATATGTTCGATTACGATTTATTAAAACGTGTTTGCGTTTGAAGTACTGACAGTGAGTCAGTATACCTATAGTAACGAACGGACCGTGTTTTAATTTCGTAGGTTTAATCTGTGTTCGTTGTTCGTTATTTTATATTTATGTGTAAATTACCAATAATGCCGAAAGTACGATCGTCTAAAACTTGCAAAGCAACAAAATATGATTCTGAATTTTCAAATGAACATTTACAAAGTGTCGGTCAAATTGTGTATTGTGCTGCTTGTGAAAAATCGATAGCAATTGAACATCGATTTCAGGTAACACAACATTTACAAACTAATAAGTTAACTAATAACTAATAACAAAGAGAACAAAAATAGAAAGCTGAAATTCAAACAAAATTTTTTGTCATCTACGTTTTTCTCAGTTTCTAATACATTCAACATCGATTTATGTCAAGGTTTTATAAAGCTGATATTCCGCTAGCAAAACTTCAAAATTCTAATTTAAAATCATTCTTGGAAAAATATACTGCACAATCGATTCCCGACGAAAGCACTCTAAGAAAAAAATATATTCAACCAATTTACAAAGAAACTCTTGTGTCTATTAGAAATTCAATTGGGAATCGACTCATATGGGTATCAATCGATAAAACAACCAATGTAGATAGTAAATTCATTGCAAATATTATTGTTGGAAAATTAAATGACAGTAAATCTAAGCCTTTTTTGTTAAATTGTGAACAATTGATAAATGCAACCACCAAACTGTTGCAAGAATTTTTAATAATTCTATGAGTATATTATGACCCGATATAGTTATACACGAGAATTTATTATTATAAGTATCTGATGTCAGTTTATGTTGGGACGTTGTGGATACCACACGTCATTTACGCGCACCGTTTTTATAGCTCTTGTTAGCAAACGTCAATTTACGCAGCGCCGCCGCAATTCGGTATGTACAATAATATCATTATCTTATGGTACAAAGTCCACTAACATCGCTGCTCGCAGGCAGAGGCCCCAAGGCCATCCACTATCGCAGTTTACATACTGCTACAGAAATGGCTTCGAGTTCTAAACCATTACCTAACAAAACAATTTCTCCTTTAATTATCAAAAAAAAAAAAAAAAAAATGATAATTTTTCATGCAATCCTTTGCCAACCAATTCTAATTTTAATACTTGGGAAACTGTCCATTTAAACAATAAACACTAAAGATCTCCTAATGCAACATCACCTCCCACAAAGAAAACCGATAATAACATTTTTATTTCTCCGAACCGTTACTCTCCAATTGCACCAAACGGCGAAGCAGAGTCGATGGAAGACACAAATGAAAACATTCCAAATAAACACCTAAGCCACCCCCAATCTTCATACAAGCAATGTTAAATTTCAATTATTGTATTAAAATTAAAGAATTAACTGATTCACGGGATTTGATTGCAAAAGTTCTACAAACAAACTTAAACTTCAAACATACAGCGTTGAGTCGTATAGATCAGTGATTAACTATCTTAAAGAAAACAACGTTTCATTTCATTCGTATCAGTCAAAAGAATTAAAAGCATTTCGTATAGTTATTAGAAATCTACATCCTACCACCGATTTGTCCTTTATCAAAAATGAACTCACAAACAGCGGATTTACAATCAGAAATATAATGCCTGTCACTCATAAATTAACAAAGATTCCCAGATTCCCCTTCCAATTTTCTTTACTAACTTGGAACCCGGTCCAACCAATGCCGATATCTTCAAAATCACATCGCTGTGCTACACAAAAGTTAAAATTGAACCTGCCCACCCTAAAAGATATATCCCTTAATGCCACCTGTCAGGCTTATGGACACACTCGAAGCTACTGTTTTCACACTCCTCGCTGTGTTAGATGTGGTTTAGGCCATGAATTAATGCATTATACTAAAGATCGCAGTTCCCCTGCTAATTGTGCTCTATTTAACGGCAGCCATCCGGCCAACTATAAAGATTGTAAAACACATACTGACCTAAAAAAAAAACTAGTTCGATCTAAAAACATTTCGTAGAATAATAAAAACCAACAACACCAAACCCCAAATGTTATTAACTCTAATATCGCTCCTCTAACGGACTCACTGAATTTCTCTCTTCTTAATAGTGAATCAAATTCTCATTCTCAAACCAATAACGCAAATCAGAATCTAAACCTCATAATCCAACTGTCTTCATTCATAAATGACCTTAAAACTTTAATAAATCCGCTCGTATCACTGCTCACTACTGTCATTGATAAACTTATTAAAATGGCAACTAATATTTCAAAACCATTCACCATATTTTATGGAACGCCAACAGTATTCTTCAACACCTAAATGAACTTCAAATCGTTCTCAATGAGTAAAAAATTGAAATTGCGCTTATTTCCGAAACTCACCTCGTTAAATCTTCTTCACTCAAAATTTTCGGTTATGAAATAATAAGAGCAGATCACCCCGACGGAACAACACATGGCGGAGCTGCTCTAATAATCTCCAATCAAATTGAACACTCACCTCTTTCGCCACTTAGTAGCATCAATATTCAATCAGCTTGCACAACGTTGAAGATAAACTCGGTTCCTATCTCCATAGCCTCTTGTTATTTCCCTCCTGGAATTTCATTCCCTACAACGGAATTTATCACTTTTTTCCAATCTCTAAGCCATAGCTATATTATTGGCGTGGACTTCAATGCCAAACATCAAACCTGGAGCCATTCCACTAACAGTAGGGGTCGTGCGTTACACAACCTCATAACACAAAAACACCCCAAAGTTTTATCAGGCCCTTCTCCGACTTATTGGCCGTCGCATCTCAACCGTCACCCTGATACGTTAAACTTCTTCATTACCAACTTACCCAATCGCTTCACCGCAGTCGCCACAAATCTTAATGACCCAGCTTCAGATCATACTCCTGTTTTACTACATATTGAAACACATCCTCTAATGAAACCATTGATCTTCTAACATTCTTTTATTTCTTTTATTTTAAATTCTAAATTCTTTTCATTTCTTCTTCGAACCACTTCTAACATTGATAGTGCAATAAATAAACTAACCAATGATATTCAAGCTGCAGCTAAAGACTCATCAACCACGAGACCAAGCAACAATCCATCATCCAATCTAACACCAGAGCTCAGGAAACTCCTAGCTGACAAGCGTAGAGCAAGACCGATTTGGCAACGAACTCGCTACCCAGACGACAAGTCAAGGTATAATATGCTTTCAAATAAACTTAAATCTCTTCTAAAAATACACAAAAATACTCCTACAAAAATTACCTACAAAATCTCTCACTTAAAAATGGCTCACATTGGCGCAAAACAAAATCAATTCTTCGACTAAAGGAAATTTCACCGCCTCTTCAACGACCAAATAACACTTTAGCAGTTACCGACAGTGAAAAAGCTGACACAATAGCGAACGAACTATCAACAGTATTCATATCACACTCAATCTCACCACCACCTCTACATCTTGAAATGGTCGCAGAGTCACTCCTTTCCCCACTACCTATGGTCCTACCTGCTAAACCTACGTCACCAGCTGAAATAAGATGGATAATAAAAAAAATGGCCAACAAGAAATCTCCTGGCCACTATCTTATAACCAACAAATTAGTCAAAAACCTACCGACTAGAACAATAATTCATCTTTCTCATATATATAACGCTACCCTTCGACTTTCCTATTTTCCAACCACTTGGAAATCCTCGGTTATTGTAACAATACTTAAACCTGGCAAACCACCGGAAAACCCATCCCCATACCGACCCATTAGTCTTTTACCGGTTCTTGGTAAAATCCTGGAAAAATATTACTAAAGCGTCTCACATTCATAACCAATAAAAACCAAAACTTGCCCAACTTACAATTTGGTTTTCGTACAAATCATTCCACAATCCACCAGCTCATCGAGTCGCCGACACAATCTCAACTGCTTTGGAAACAAAAAAATACTGTGCTGAAGTATTTTTGGATGTAGCCAAAGCTTTCGATACCGTCTGGCATGAGGGACTACTCTTCAAATTAAAAACTTTATTTCCAACCCCTTATTATCTCCTTTTAAAATCGTACTTGGAAAACCGCACATTCAAAGTTCGCTACAACTTACAACATTCTAAACAATTCCCCATTGCTGCAGGGGTCCCGCAAGGCAGCGACTTAGCTTCTTTTCTGTACATCATTTACACGTCTGATCTACCTACCTCTGATGAAACAACCATTGGAACTTACGCAGACGATACTGCACTTTTATCCACAGCTGCTGATCATATCACTGCAAGCCTTCAACTACAATCACACATTGACACACTTTCTCAATGGTTCTCTAAGTGGAAAATTAAAATCAACGAATCAAAGTCTTCCTTCGTCACATTTGCACTCAGGCCTCATAACTGCCCTCCTATAACAATAAATAACACCGTTATCCCTCACTCCAATAAAGTGAAATACCTTGGCTTAATATTCGACAGACGTCTAACATGGTCATCTCACCTCAAAGACAAACGCAAAAAGCTTAACTCAAGACTTCACCTTCTAAGATCACTCCTCCGCTCAGATTTTGCATTACACCTCAAACTTATATTATATAAAACTCTTCTACAACCACTCTGGGTGTATGGGGTCTATGGGGCTCCGCGAAAAAATCAAACAAGAGAACTATCCAAGCCTTCCAGAATATCTGTTGTCATCTAATTACTGGAGCACCCTGGTATATCTCTAACAATGCATTAAACTCTGACCTAAAAATCTGTTTTGTCAACGAAACTGCTACTATATACTACAAACGCTTCCATGCTAATCTTCAATCCAACTCCAATCTGCTCATCAGGGACCTCGCCATACTCACACTACCTGGAAATCCAACAAGAAGACTCAAGCGGAACTGGTGCCGAGACCTAAAAATTGTATAAATTTTAAAACAAATAATTATAAATTTTAATTGTTAATGTAAAGCCACTAGGTGTCTCTATTGTGAGATTTCCTACCATGTTATCTTAGTTCATAGTTTTTCACCCACCACAACTATTACCCATTGTACACCCTTGTATAGATTGTAATTTCTCAATAAAGTCATATTCTTTTTTTTAAAAAAAAAAAAAAAGTATCTAAAAAAAGTACCATACATGGTAAAAGCCGGTAAAGCATTAAATGCTTTTTTCCCAAATATGACCCACTTAACGTGTTTAGCATACGTATTTCACCGAATAGCAGAAACTATAAGATCAAAATTTACAAAATTTGACGAGTTAATATCTTCAATTAGGGATATTTCTAAAAGCTTCTATCCGTGTCGAAATATTTAAAAATATTCAAATATGTTTATTAATATACATGGTGTTTCAAAAGTCTTCATCCGATTACCAACTGATATAGTTCGGCAACGGTTAATCGCAGGTTAATGACTAATGTATTAATGGAAAGATTAGATAACTAAGTTTATTTTAAGTTATCTAGTTGATAAATTTGGCACCGTAATGGTTAGTGAACTAGGAACCGTTAGTTTGTTTCGTTATGGCGACTCCGCAACAGAAAGTGTTTTGGGTCCTACGTTTCAATAAGTGCGAGTCGGCGATAACCGTTCAACATGATTTTCGATAAACTTATGGAATTTAAAAAAAACATTTGTTTTTGAGAGCTAAATATTATATTAAATATATTTTACTCGATGTATTTTAAGAAAATTTATGTTATATACCTTGAATATATATTATATTGGACGATACGTCTGCTTCACAAACTTTGCAAAAATTATTTTAAACATGATATGGTTATGGCATGGCTAATACGATAAAAATGTATAATAATTTTTGTTTAAATTTTTAAAAATTTCAAATTATTTGACTTCAAAGCGAGATATTTTTCATAAACTTAAAATACTTATACGCAAGTCTGTCGTATAAATATTCAATTTGGATATTGTTATTTAAAAGTATTTCGAAGTAGAAACAAATATTGCTTTGCTGTATTTTTAAGTTTTAAAATAAAAATATTGAATCAATAAAATTTTAATAATCGTCATAATTTATTTATATTAATATATTCTTCTATGTTATTTCTAATATAATTTTTTGTAATTATTTAAATTGTAAAAAAATGGTATTATATTTTATAATTAATTAGAATTTAGAATTTATAATAAAAAAGTTACAAGTGCCAAAACTCAATGGATTCTAGGTATTGGCTGTATACTATTTGTGTTCCATAAAAAGGTGTAATAAGCAGGCAATACATTTGTCCCGATATCGAGAAGCAAGTCAGCTATGCCATAACTATCGATATGTTAACTAAAATGTGTGATATTTATCAATAACTAATCAACTTTATGTTATATGTTATAATAACTATATGGGTCCAATAATTGAGTGAATCGTATTAGCATAATGTTAGCAATAGTTTTATCAGCTATATCTGTATATTATATTCGTATAACACAACTTATTAGATTTTATCAGACTCCAGATATCGAGTAGACCGATTAGAATAATTTTTAATTTTATATCTAGCCTAACAATTTTATATTCGTAATTTATTTCATTCCAATATATTTTTTTATTAATATTTTAAATTTTATACTAATATTATTTCATATCAATATATTTTTTTTTATTAATATTTTTAATTTTATACTAAAAAATGATTTTACATTAATGTTTTTTTATACATCCAATATATATATATGTATTTTTAAGAAATGATAAATAGTATACAACCGATATTTTCCAAACCAAAAATGGACTATTTTCTTTATTTTGCGATCTAGTTACTTACCATTTGATTTAGGTTACCTACTAAGCTAGTATTTCAACGAAAATTACATTAAGTAGTTAAAGATCGTAGTGAGTAATGAACGAATAAAAATTTAGATAATTAATAAAAATATTAGTCACGTATTATTTTCATGTTGTAAATCCTTTTTAAAATGAAATTGATTTCAAATTGAATATTTATAACTAGCATATAATGACAAATGTTAAAATCGGCTAACCGTTTTCTTAGTTTTACCACAATATAACCCACCTGGGCAATTGCATAATTATTTATGCATTGAAAAAATTACGTTCTTTGATGCACATTTGTAATTTTATGTACATTACCTTGCTAACAATATAAATATTTTATCGGTGTTCGGTGAATTGCGTCCCCTCTAATCATTCTCAAATAGTTTGAAAACTATACAATTTCAAATCAAGTCAATTTTTAAAGTATATTTTTGGGTTGTCTTTCTTACATCTAGTTGAGGTACAAGATTGCTTTCAAAATCATTTACAAAAATTAATACGAAGTAATGGATAAAGCAAAACCCTTTCAAATTGTGGAAAAAAAAATTAGGCGTTATGTAAATTACGTCCCGTTCTCATAAAAATAGGCGGTACTGTTGTGATTTAATTACACATATATATATATTAAAATTACTCAATTATTCGTTAACCATTTATGTAAAAATAATCATAATAGTATAATATAATTTAGTTCATATTAAAATTATAATAGTGTATTATATACTTTAAACAGGTAAAAATTTAAAGGAAACGGCTTTGACATATTTGAATGTGGTCAATAATTTATTTTTATATTCAATCATTTTTTCTTGAATATAATTTTCTTTTTTTATGATTTGACGGGATTTTCTTTGTCCATTTCTTTGTATTTTTATGTATGTTTCAGACTCAATATTTTTTAAAATATCCATAAAGTTGTAAATATTCGGATGACTAGCGATAAATAAATAATTTAATTTAGAGTGGAGGGCCTTACAAATATTGGTTGTCCGATTTTTTCGTTGGTGCAAATTCAGACCAACGTTTTTGAGGAAAATTTGCATCTGTTGTAATGCAAGTTTTCAATAGGTATTTTATGATTTAATTTATTTGTTCATCTTCAAATAAGTGAAATGGATGGTAAATCATTTTGAAAGCATTCTTATACTGGATGTATGAAAGGCAACCCAAAAATATACTTTAAAAATTGACTTGATTTGAAATTGTATTGTTTTAAAACTTTAGGAGAACGATTAGAGGGGACGCAATTCACCTGCTTAAAAAAAAATACCCAAGCCGCAATTCACCTAGCTGTATATTAACATTTTATTTATGGGACGTAATTCACCGAACCTGATTTTATCATTTAATGGTACCTTCGTTTTTTGTGAGTATCAATACTATCAGCTCGATATTATAAGACGCTAACAAGGTTCTAATATTAAACAGTAGGTAGATTACGGTTTTTTAAATAATCGATTTTTGACCGTTCGGTAATTTTCAAAGCGATTCTGTAAAACAGTGGAGTGTTTCATCTCAATAATTATTATTCGTTGTTAACACTGGAAAGAACCGAAGCAAGGGTGTAATAAAAATATATTAATATGCGAACAGGTGCACGAGATAGTAGGCTCACGTACACCATATCCCTCGGTGTCGGCAAAACCAACACGGTCGTATAACAGCAAAAAAAAAAAAAAACTTTATTTGTTTTTTACGAATATTATCGAGTGTAGACGCGTATAGTACGCGTGAAACGTGTCGTACAATCGCGATGGGCGGAAAACTGGAAGTCTATAAAATTCGCGTGACAGTGTAGTGTGTCGAGTGGACGAGTGGGTAGTTTGCATTGGCAGCACTGTGCTCGTTGATTATCACTATTCCTCGTCGGCGGCAAAGGCGACGGCGACGACAGTCAATAAGTCCGCTAGGTGCCGTCGTCATCGTGTTATCGTATCGTTTGTGTCTGTGTGCGTTTTCGTTGCGCGTGTGCTCGTATATCAGACTGTTCGTATCAGGGTGCGTGAGCGCCGTGTGTGCTAGTGTGTGTGTGTATTCTACCCTGTCACCCTTATGTCCCTTCCGTTCTTTATCGTAAACAAAGTTATCGGTTTTTTCCCAACGTCCCCGAAAGTACTCAGGACGCGTAACAGAAAACAATAACTCTAAACTTTTTAGGATACGCTCGTTCTCGTCGTTTGTGTCTTCTGTGCTGGCCGGAAGTGTACAAAGGTACGCACAAATCGCAGCCGTGTCGAAGAAAACGAGGTAAGAAAGAGTTTATTTATTCTTCGTATACACAAATTCACCTTCTCCCCTTCACCTCCTGTTTCGTGTCCCCGTCGACAGTGCCGGCGGTGCGTAAAACGTCAGCTAAACTCAACCAACTGAGGTGCTGTTCGCTATTGATTTTCGTCCATTTGTCATTTTGACGGCGCTGTTGGTGTCTATAGAGGTGTTGAATAGTCACTAGACTTAATCCTTTTAGGGTGTACCCTGTTCTTTAACTCAAAACTAATTCGGTAAACATGTTGGGCGAGGCTGATAACATCAAGAGATTGTGGTAGATTGTTGTTCCCCTTGTCCATATTTATTGTGACTAATTTGCGACTTACCTTTCGCAAGTTTTAAGGACAGTATTGAAGATTTATTATACCTTTAGCATTCTTGCTAATTTCCACCGATTCCATGAATTCAACATTTAAGTTCTACCAACACATTGGTCTTTACTATTGTTCATATTGAAATTGACTTTGAAATGATTATATTTCTAGTGGTCTTATTTGTTTTTTCTATTTTATTTGTGTAATATTCATTTTGAGGACCAACATTTTGATAGATATATCATCATATTCACCATTAGACGTACATGATATGTACATCATTGGATATATTGTTAGAGAAACGTCATAAAAAAAATATGCAGGCTAAATAATATTTTCTTTTCTTATCCATAGGACATTTACTCCAATACTTTAAATGTGTTTCAATTATTATTTTTAAGTTTATATATATATATTTAATATTAGTTATTGCTATATTTTTTTTATAACCTTATGTAGGTTGTTTATCTAGTCTTACAGTAAAAGTTGTAAAATATTATAACTGGGTATACAATAATGTCAGGATGTTATTGATATACAATGAATTCTTATAATTAATAATTACTGTTATCATAGTTTTTATTTTATGTATTTTACAGGTATTTATTTTTAAATTATATTAAATTAATAAATTCTTGTTACTTTATAAATACTATAGTTATTAAACAAACAAATATATCTATGAATAAAAACAATTTATTTTTTTCTGTAAAACATTTCTTAAGTCAATAATAAAATTAAATTATGATATTATATTTACTTTACTACTTAACTAATATTAATTAGTCATTTAAAGTGAATTAACAATTTTTAGTACTAGTTATTTGAAGATATCTAATGATACTTGACAACTAGTCCTACTTTCGTTTATACTTAATAAAAAATCTTTATACCTAAATGATTTCTCTCTTTTTTTTTTTTAGCTTTTACAGCCCGTTGAGGGCCTTCCCTGCTTCCACTATTTCTTGCCATTTCTCTCTATTTTTACTTCTTGCTAGCTCTGTTCCTGGTGCAATCCTTGCCAGATCTGATTTTAAATGGTGTGTATCCATCTATGCCTAGGGTGGCCTCTGGGTCTTCTGCCATTGATTCTGCCCATCAGAATTTGCCTGCAAATGCCATTTTCTTTCCTTAAGTGCCCAGCCCATTCGAGTTGCTTACTTCTGATGAATGTATTTACGTTAGGTTTACAATTTCTCTTCAACCAAACATTTAAAAATATTTAAATTTTATAATATATGATAATTTATTTTTAGGGGTGGAAGACGGGGATTCATCCCTGAGCATAAAATTTTAGAGGGTGTAATTTTTGTTATTATTCACAATTAATTTGATATTTTTAACTTTGTTAAATACTGATATTAGGTTAAAACTCAATAAGTATGATTGTATATTAATTATTAGAAATATTTAGTGAATAGTATTTGATTATTGGTCTATAATCGGGCGTAATTTTAACATTTTCCCAGAGTGTAAAAATTCCTAGTTCCACCTCTGTGTTTTATATATCATATCATTGTTTATTTTTACAATTTCAACAACTAAAATTATGATAATTTTTTTTATAAGTTTTTAATTGTAAAACTTTCTCAATTAACTTGTCGTGTCATTTGTCAGTGTGATGCGTACAAAAAATTTCATTAATATTCTACCCTAAATGTCCGTAAATGACTTTAATTTTTGTGTAATACTTGATAACTTATTTAACAAAGGCAATTCTTATCTAAATTTGGATGTTAAAGAATGATTTATTGTAATTATAAAATTGTTGTTTAATATTGACACTTACATAATGCTTGGAATATTTATTTTTATTAATTTTTCTGATCATTTTAGGTTCATTATTAAATAGTACATATAATTATTTGTGTATAGTTAATATTTACTATTTGTGATTTAATTATTAGATATATTTTATAATTACATTTTTATTTTCAATTGATAATTTACTACTTACTGGTAACTAACTAATAAGAAATTATTTTACTTATTTTGTTTCAGATGTCTTAAATTTCTTTGATTTTGTTTAAGTGTGTTTCACTTATTTTCAAGAAAATTCTTCATTTGGTAAGCATGAGTTGTGGTTAATATAAAAATATTCTACATAAAATTTAAAAAAGAACCCACGATAGCAAACCATACAAATGTATGAAATATTTTTATTTAAAAATATATGGTCATGGTAAATTGGTATATAGAAAGAAGTTAAACAATGTAATACAGTTATTTATAGTTGTCATCTAATTTAGTAAAAATGATTGAAAATATTATTTTATGTTAATCTTGAGTATATATTATTAATAGTATATAATAGTAATCACAAAATGTGACAGTAGATAATAAATAGTTTTAACTTATGAAACTTATGTTTATTTATGAGTGGCATTGAAAATAAAATGTTTTATTAAAGCAAACTGTTAAATTTTATCATTAAAGGCTAATAATTTAATCAAGATAATACGTTTTAACAATTGGTTCCCACGCTATTTTCTATTAATGATCTGCATTTGTATCTGAAACAATAATATTGTCAAGTCAGTTTGTGAAATTGATTACATCTGTTGAGTTGTCTGTTTATAATTAATAATTCACACTCTATTTTAATTATATATAAGGGAGAACATGCTTGGTAACATTTGGCTAAATAGTTGGCCTCATGCTGTGTAATTTTATTATTTATGAAGCGCCACATTCTTTGTTCTTATTATTCAAGTATTGTGTGTAAATGTTTTGGAAAATAACCAATAGAGCGCAGCACAAATTGCAAATTTCCGTTATTGTATTAAAAGGGCCTGAAATTACATTTTAAATCATATAAATATTGTCAGTACATCAATTCTAAAATAATAAGAATTTTATTGTAGATTTATTTTTTTGAATTCTGTAAAAATGTATAAATTATCTTTATGTCTTGTTATGTTGTTGTTTTTAGTACTTTTTAGCTTTTATCTTTTGTGTTTAATGCGTCAAGTGATTTATGTTCATGCTTTTATAATATTTTAATTGTCCACTTATATGAGTGATAAAAGGTAGAAATTACTGCTATTTAACTTATTACATATTCTTAAATGTGATTATTTAAATAGGAGTAATTTTATAGTGATAATTTGATCATCTTATAAAATAGTTTTATGAAATTAACATAGTTTTGTTGACATTATTTTCTATTGATATACAATAGGAATAGTAAAATTTTGACACGTAAACACTTATTAAATAACATACATTTTAATTATAAATGTTGATAATTGTTGATAATTGATGTTAGGTTATTTTAATTTTTTTTCTAAGAAATTTTTTGTTTCTCTCTAATGCATAATTTGACTCAAATAATTTATAATTTAGATTAAATAAAATTAGTCTTTAACCAGTTAATTTCTACAGTGAATTGCCCTTATCCATAATAAGTTTTTCTTGTTATAACCAAATTTTAAGTAGTGATTTATTAATATTTTACTATATTCAATGCATTAAATAATTTCCAATATTTATCCATTAACCTATGACATTATTATAAGTTTTAAGTTATAATATTATATTCTAAATTTATCATTAGTTGCATATTTTGTTAAGTCTTTAATTCTCTTTTCGGGTCAGTCTTTGTTGGTAACTCAATGATTAAGTCGAGTTCTTTTAACACGAACGTTAAAAAAACATTGGATAAGACTGTAAATATTGAATTATATAGGAATTAATACTGTAAGTTTATCATTTCTGTTTTTTGTTTGGCAAAACGTTATGACTAGGGCTAGGGACTTCATGCCCTTAAAAATCTTAAAATATGTATGCATTTATGCCCTAAAGAATCAATAAATATGCTATTAAAATATTTATTTAAAAAAATTATATTTGTAATAATTAATTAAATAAAAAAATTTAACTAGTAATAAATTATAATAATATTTTTTTATATGATATATATGATGATCAAAGATAATTTTTTCTTTTATTCAAATTTTTTTTCATCTTATATTGAGTTTTTATCTAAAACAAAATACTTAAAATGGTTTTAAAAATAAATTAAATTGAAAACATTTTTTTTATTTTTAATATAGTTATAATTCTTCTAACCTTGAGTATTACATTAGACTATAAGATATTTTCTTAAGTTGGAAAATTTAAATGACTGCCTGTTATCAGCCAAAATAATTTTATATTTAGAAAAGGAACGTTACACGTCTACTGAACTTATTGGTGCAAACTTAAAAAATCGTTGGACACTACTACTAATATCTGCAAGCAATCCATCCATAGATTCATTTTTCCATTTAAAATTTTCGATATTTTTCGTTGTTAGCCTTAGCTTGTGCAGATTCTTCAATTTTTGCAGAATGTATACGTTTTTTGTAGTTTTAATTATTTTAATGCATTCATTTAGTGCACCAATAAGACACCTTGAGTTCCAAGTCACGTGATATATGAAGAAATAAATCATAATTTTTTTTTATAAAATTAAAAAACTTACTCCTTCATATGAATAATTGTCAAATATGCATTTATAAAATGAAAAATGGTCAAATATGCACTTATAAATGAAAAATTGTCAAATATGCAAAATATGCAACTATAAATTTTAAATATAAACTTGTATTGCTATAAAACAAATTTATATATTACTTAGCTATGTTTTTGATAATTATTTAAAAACATGCAAGTTCCTATAAGTCCCGAGCCCTAGTTATGATGAATTAACCATAATTATTTTATCGTCGATTCGGTTGGCTTTTGCATTTTGTTGTACCGGCAGGGACGAATCATGTGCGTCCAATCAAGTCTTATTTTCGGTACGAAACTTTCAGTGTTTTATTTATTTATATTTTTTCCCCGGTCTACCTTAAAAGCTTTTTCTCGGAGACATGGGGTAAAAATAAAAACAATATGTGACGTCGCAGTAAGATTCAGAGCTTTTACCTACCTATCATATACACGACGCGTATGTCGGTTGGTTATCTGTTATGTGGCTTAGTGGTGGTGGTAAAAGACACGGAGAACAGACAACGGTTGCCCTGAATGTCTTTAGGTTATTTATGTATATTTAGGTGTTGTTGGCTTACGCCGCCGCTGTTGTTACATCGACTATATGAGCGGGTGAACGGGTAAGTTGGTGGTAAGGGGTTGGTTGTGTTGCTATACACTCGAAAGTTAACGCCATCGCGACGCACGACATCATACGGCCGGTTAGCTTTAATTTCATCGTCACGGTGGTTGTTGTGTGCAGACCCGTCCACGACTGGTCGGGGGCTGGCAGTGGTCGGACGCGATTTCGATGGATCGTCTTGCCACGCACGCTGTGTTGTACGTGCGGAGGCGGACCCTCGTGTATATGATGGTCATCTGCCATGGTACACTTATTCACGTGCGTTGTGAGTGTATGCGTGTACGGCACAACGCGCTTACGTTATATAATGGCCTTTTTGGCTGCGGGTGGTTGGTGGGTTGGGGGGGGGGAGTAGTGGGTCCCGTTAAAGTTGGACGTCCCGTGCGGAAACTTTGCGCTTTATCGTGAACCACCACCGTCGTCGTTACGCGTTAGCATGCATACACTGCTGAGCGTCGTGTGCGCTCCGGGAGGTTACATTCGGGGTCGCTTTTCCAAGATAATTCGGCTCAAAGTCGTTGTTGTTGTTTCCCTTACCGCTGACCCTCCGCCGCCGCGTCCGCATGATCTTTTCGTTTTCGGACGACCATCAGTGCAGTTAGTTTGCAAACTTCAAAATACTTTAAATATTTATTTTAAATTCGAAAGTGTGATTGTTGCGAAAAAAAGATTTACAAAATATCGTCAGTTTTTAGAAATTTTATCATGTCTCAAACTTCAAAACTCCTTTATCGATTAAAAACCTGACTCTGAACCAAATATTCCAAGTAGTTTAATAATTAAAGCATACAGTTACCTATTTTATCAACATTTGACATTATTTTTAATGTTTTAAATTTTATCTTCAAATTTGAAAATTATATAAAAAAATATGATCCGTTTAGTCAAAGGGGCTATTTTCTGATCTAACCAATTACTCTATAACCTTTTTGTTCTTTCATGTGGCATAATTTGGAACCCTGTGTAAATAAAAATGTATCATGCTTGTTATAAAAAGTGTTACTGTAGAACTAATAAATTTAAGCTATCTTACCATTAATATTATTTAAAAAAAAAGTAATTTGACTGATCATAAATTTTTTGTAGTTATCCTTCAAGCGTCTAACCTTATGGGTTTAACCTTTAAATTCGATACTGCAGTACAATGGAATGTTATTTTTTCTTTGAACGGTAGTACTCAATTCTATTTTCAAAAAACTTGCCTCTCCCAATCATGTGAAATATTATACATATGAGTACCGCACTTTTTGTCACTTTCGTTTCATTACATCACTCGAGAACTATATACGCTTACGTGAAAATGAATCAATGATCTCACGAATATTTATTTACCATGTTTTGCGTTTAGTCATTAAATGTCTCTTAATCTAAGTTTGATATATTGTACCTTTCTAAGTACATAATATCAACATATGCGTGAAAGTTGAAATACACAGATATTCATAAATACCATCATTTATCTGAATGTATCAGTTAAACCACGGATAAGCTTGACAATTAATTTTTTTTTAAATTTTTGTTAGGGTTACCCTTTGAATTGGTTTGTATATACGTACAACACTAGTGTTTATATATTTTCAGTGTAATTAGGTATTGGTAACTTGTAGTATTCTGTGTTCGTTTAAATTGTTGAATGACATTAATGATGAATCGTATAAAAAATTTAAAATTTCATCAAATAATTTTTATTGTATGTTATTTTTTAAAATTCGTTTATAAAATGTAGTATATTACAAATTATATTTTTTGTAAAATTTTAATATTTTCTTAAAATATTAAATAATATTTTTGTGTTTTAAATTGTAAATAGGTACATGTACTAAAATACATTATTTTAATTTGGAGATTATTGAAATTACCTTTTAATGTTATTATATATGTTGAATTTTAAAATATTTGTGAATAAATCGTGTAACTACTATTAAGAATAGTTTAGACAGTGTATTTTTATACTTTGTAATTGCAGATTATATGTGAAAATTTGTGATAAATATTGTTAAATTTTTATTAATTTTTTATGTTTTGAAACTAATGTTGCGCTTCTTTTGTAATCTCATCAAATAATTTAATCTCGTAAACTTTAGAATTTTTATCGGCCGATAGTTTTGTCTCCTTTTAAATTAGCATAAAGATTTACGCAAGAGCGCATTTTATAACGATTTGATATCGGCCGATTAATAAGTTTGATAGGCTACACAATTTCCTTCGAACTAAACATTCGGCGAATTGCTTAATCAGTATGGCACTCTCCCACCGCCGTACATACGTCGATTTATTAGTCGACTGACTTGACCTATGGATTTAATTTGACTCTGCATATCTTGTTTTTTATTGAAACGTATCAACTAGTGAAATCATTTAGAGCAATCGGCCGAATGTTCACTGGTCTCCGTAGACACCACCGACCAGACTGTTTATTTGGCACAGTAGCAACTCAACCCGACTAAATTATCGGTTGATAAAAAGTCTGTAGTTTGCGGGACTTCTAACAACCTAAACATATTATATTAACATAATATGTATTACATAACTTTATTCTGTTATTAGGGATTAATTTTTCACGATGAAAGGAGAATTCAATACTTTATAAACATCAAAGATTTTTAAAACATGTTAAAAGATTATTTATTATTTAGACTTAGTTAAAATCAATTCATCGTATGCACATTACTAAATTAATTTACTTAATTTGATGTTATTGTTTTATGTTTATAAATCTCTGATGTTATTTCACAAAATCAAGGTATTGCTTTGTTTCAAATTTATTGTTTCTTATAGTGTAGTTAAAAATTGGCCTCTATTTCTGAAAATGAATATCAAACATATTATTTATTTTTTATTTTGCCGGACGAGACAGTTATCTCTTTCTATGATTTTAATTTAAATAATATATATGCGGGGTATTTTTCTGAAAAAGTCGAATATTGATATATTTATTACTTAATTATTTAAAAGAATTTAAAGTTTATTCAAGCGTAGTGGAAGGATTCGGGTCATAAAATGATAAATCAACTATTCATGAATATTTAACTACTGGTTTAATTTTCAATTTTTTTACATAACAGTTCTTATAAAAATATTCTTTTTTAGATGTAGAATAAAAATATATTATCATTAAAAAAAGGTAAAACAACCTACAAATTATTATAAAAATAATTTTTTTTTTTTTTTTGCAAAAATGTTTTAGTTATGAAATACATTTGTCCGTAATTATACATGTAATTCGACTGAGAAACGAGTTTTAAAAGTAAAATAATTATGCTTTATATTTGAAGTCTACTTTATAAATATAAATATTTTTATTTTATAACTATTTTTACATTTTTGACAACATTTTTAATTATAAAGCATTTAATTATTTAATATTAATAGGTGGGTAATGTTAGTTTTTATCTAAGTTGCGTTAGTCTGAAAAAAAAACGTTTTATTCCCTACATGTTTTTATATTCTTTAATTCGAACAGTTACTATCCAAAAGTTTTTTTTTTTTTATTTATAAATTTGGTATAGAAATAAAACTTTGTGGTACATTTTACTTTATACCGTCATCGATATTTAGAGAATATCATGTTAAATATAAAAAAAAGTGAAGTGCACGGTTTTAAAACTCTAAATGTCTTGGATGCTCATTAACTTGATTAAGCTCAAAATGTTCGTATATTTACTTTATTTGTAATATCTAGAAATCAAATAAAAGACATTTAAAATAAATTCATGTTTATAGTATTATATTTCATATAAATCGAATTAATAAAATAAACAGATTTTAGGTTTATAACCATTGACCATAAAAATATTGATAAGCAAAACAATATAATTATGATTGGTTAATTATTATTATTATTTGATTGTTTTTTTATTTTAATCATTTAATTTATTTTTCTATTTTTTTTTAATATTTTATCACGAGCCTGGGACGTTGATTTTCACATCTGTTTCACCACTTGCAGTTTATTTCTTCATTCATGTGACCAATTACGCATCCTGTTTTCTCCGATTCTGGGATGTGCGTTGTTAACTTTTATTTTAGTGCAAACGAATCGTCGCATGTTGTTTCCAAATTATCTCTTTCATTATTCGCAATTTATACGGCAAAAGGGTTTTCGATTACGTTACTAAATTTTGAAAATCTTGAAAATGTTGTCATGCGGACAGTAGTTCTCGGGGAATTAGCACTAGAGTACGTAAAACAACAGTCGCAAGGAACATATTTTTAAAAATTTCTTGTGGTGTTTGTATAATCGATTTTATTCGCCTGCTTGCATAATGTATATACAGTTAATACCCGCTGTTGCGATTATATTTTCGATTTGGTTCGGAATTGTATGTCAGTTATATGGTTCGCCAGCAGAGGTCGATATTATTAACTAACAAAAAAAATACACATATTCTAAACATGATAGTGGCATTGCTGGACATGGGTTTAATTGTCTGACGGACATGCAGTGGTTTAAGTTCACCTGGTCCCCATGGAATATGTAACATGATAACATTGTGTTTCGAGTTGCGTGTGGCTTGGTTGTCTCCCATACTTTAAAATATACATACAACACACACACACACACATATATATATTATGGTTACAATTATGAAGGAGAGGATAATATGGGTTATAATTACTATTATGGGTCAATTTATTTTTGGCTTTACCTAGCGTAATAATTTCAAAATTACTTCAAATATTTTTTTATTTATATTATGAAATATAGAATATTCTTATTATATTTGTTATAAGATCGCGTGATGGATATTCGCTGAAGTTTATAATGCAAATAACTCTTAATCATGATCTTTTTATTATCTTATGTATTAACTTTTCGAAATAAAACATGAAAAAGTTTTAATCCGATATTTTTATCGCGTTTCACTTAATATATCGTGACATTCATGGAATTTCATAGAATTTGATGCGCTGACTCAGTTTGTTTCAAAGATTTGTGATGAACAGTGATGGAAAATAAAATTTAATTTGCCTTAGTGCTATTTATCCATCGTATACAGATTTTAAATACCGGGTTTTTTGATAAAAATAAAGAATTAATTCATAAAATAATGAAATTATCTTTTAATTGATAATGTTTA
Source organism: Sipha flava (assembly GCF_003268045.1). NCBI lineage: Eukaryota > Metazoa > Arthropoda > Insecta > Hemiptera > Aphididae > Sipha > Sipha flava. The sequence continues at coordinate 1,411,964 of NW_020271747.1, forward strand.
TTATAAAAAAAAAAAAATTAATAAAAAAAAACTACATTAACTTTTTCTCAGTTGAAATATTTTTATACACATTTTAGTTTAATTTTTTTACTTATGTATGAAATGTTTTATTTTAACTCCAACAAAAATCTACTTATTTATGCCGATTTTAATACGTTTTCAACTATATTAATAAAAAATTTTTCTTTGTTTTAAGATGAATGCATTTTGTTTTGTTACAATTGAAAGCTTCATGAATAAAATAATAGTTGAGGTTCACGTAATTTTATTTATGTTCAGAGAATTAAATAATAATACCATTTAAATGTTTTTCGTAGAATATTTTGTTTCATTTTGTAAATGTACTTTTGTAGTTTTCAACACGCCAGCAGTTCGAATTTATGCAAAGGGATATAATTCTAACATTTATAGAGTTTGTAATATTGGTTTTGATTTCTTCCATATGGTTTATTATAGATAGTGAATAAATGTACTTATGTTGTTATTTTCAAATGTCATAACACTATTATTATTATTTCGTTGACGATCTTATAAAAAATTAACTCCAAATCGACTATATCGTATACAAATATAAGCAGAGCCTACAATTTTAGATCAAACATTTCAGTGTCCCGGGGCAAAATTTTTTCTACGAGGCCACTGGGCACAGGTAGCATATTAAATGCAGATAAGGGCACCTCTTACTTTTATTAAACTACGGCGTCCGGGGAAAATTTCCCCCTTTTACCCTCCCCCACTTTAACAAGGCCCTGAATGTAAGGAAAATTACTAGAATTTAGTTTAGTTAACAAACGTATTTTATTTGGTACGATTAGATATGCCAGTGTAAAAAAAAAAGGATAGTTTATAGTACGGGATGATGAATTATCGCGATTTCCCTTGTTGATTTTAAAAATAGGTTATTGTAATCGACATTAGTGCTGCATTGATATACACAAATTAGTCAAAAACAGCATATACTAATATTAGTGAGCTACAAATGAAGCTTATCTTGCCCCGATACACGAATCGTAAATGAGAGAGAAAGAATGAACGAGAGAGAGTGTAATTGAACAAAAAGGAAAATAAGAGTCACGCCCGTGCCATGTGCCCGATAAAGTTTTATCATTTTAAATATTATATTCTTCGTCGCTCACGGACAATGTCGACGATAACAGCGGCTCACGGGAGAGTATAGAAGGATTTCTTTAGAAAACAGTAGAGATGGTAGTGGCGAAGGGCTATGTATGATTTGGGTGATGGTGGGAAAGAGCGATCTTCCGGGAATATGAAAATTCGCGCCGTGCGCGGCATATTAAACGGACCGTGAACTTAAGTGTATAAAGTCGTGAAGAAGAAAAAGAAGACGACGATGACGACGTATACGCGGTGTACGACGAAGCGGCTTCGTTGATTGCGACAAGGTTATAAAATACGGTGGTGGCTTTGATACCGTGGACCCGAGGGATAGCGTAGGAATGGTGGTTTAGAGAGGGAGACTGTATAGAAATATAGAGCGATGAGGTAGGGCGTTGTAATATTATTTTTAATTTTTCCTCCGCCGCCGATAGGACGAGATATTAAATTATTATATTCGCCCGGAGGCGGCCTCATAGTCGGTATAGTTGTCGTCCGTGTCCCAGCGGAGGCCAAAACACCTAACCCTCCACCACCACAGTCCCCATGATCCGTTTGCCGGACCCAACGCCTAACTATACGTGTGCCGTTATTTACCTCATTGCAACGAATACGAATGAGCGTTTTAAAAACAAAAACGTTTAAACACAAACCACACCGTTGCCGCGGAGCGCTTAATTATTATTACCGCCACCGCGGGTGGTTTGTTATTATTATTATATATATATATATATATATATATACACGTTTTTCGGGTGTGTTTTACGTATGCAGCGCATGTTGTGTGTACGTATAATATGTGAGAGGAATTCTAGGGTAGGAATGGGGTAGAGAGGGAAAGAGATACAGAATGAGAGGACGAGTCTCCGGACGAGGTAAGAGAGAGACACAAATATACACACACGTGAAAAAGCGAGGGCATAAACTATGGGAGGGACGTGCAAAGAGTGAGGACGTGCGTACTTGTAATTCTGGTCGAAAGCGAAATATTATTATTCGTCGGAACGGTTTTTGTTAGTTTAGAACACCGTGATCGGACGCGGTAGCGATGGGGGCCAGGAATAGAGGTATTTTTTTTCCATGAGAACACGGAGGAGAACCTGTGCCCGCACCGCAGGTGGAAGGAAAACGTTACGTGAACGCGCGGGAACGTGCTTTCCAATTATCCTTGGCGAACCGCCCCAGGGACGAGGAGAGCCCGGTGGCAGCCGCCGTCGCCGTATTAATGTCGACAAATATTGCGGGCGGGATCGACGGCCGAATGTCGGCTGCCTCGCCGCTGTTGCTGTTTGTGGTGGGATTATGAGTGTGTGTGTGCGTGTGTGTATGTTTGTATGTGTCCGATGGGTATATCGTTTGTTTACCGTGGGTCCCTTGTACCATCGGCCCGTCGCCTCGTAGTAATAATCAAAAGGTCTGGCGATTCTGTACGCGCATTATTATTAATTTATTATTATTATAGTTATTACCTCATTATTGAAAATAAATACGTATGCTCGCATACATGTACGCCATCATTTGCGGTAGAACGATTTGTCGATAAGAGGGTAGTAATAGATTATTTAGTTTATAGGTAAACCGTATATGATACATATGTATGTGTGTATCTATTCGTACAATGTAGAGACTCATAAAAAAAAACAATATGTTCTCCGTTCGTTTCTTTTTTTGCCGACCATAATATTATGTCCATACAGCAGTAACAATAATAATAATAATAATAATAGTAATAGTATAATAATATGTAGTGTACTAAAAACGGCGAAGAGAATCATTTTGTGCGGTGTGTATTGTTAGACTGGCCGAGAAAAAAGTTTTTTTTTCAACAGTTGTGTATAGTAAACCCTCAAGTTCGTTTATTGAATTCACATCGAATAATTTTACTGCGTATTATTTTCCCTTTTATAATACTCGAGGTACACGTACTATAATACCCTCGGTTCATGTGTACGATTTCGTTTTCGCGTCGTTTGTGCATTTACATTCGTTTTGAAAAAATACTGTAAAAATTGTATAACCATATGCGCATTTCAATGATAAAAATAATACTGATAATTATTAAATTCTGGTTGGAAAAAAGTATTATTTTTGAGCAAGTCTTTAATGCATGTCATGTTTTCGCTATTCGATAATTTTTTTAATATTAATCTTTTATATTGTGGACATTGTTTACACACATACAATCAATTTAGGATATATCGAAATATTTGCGTATTTTATTGTTTTAATAAAATAAATGTGTGTCCTAAATTTAAAAATATTGAATATTAGTAATAATCAGAGCTAGGTTTTGTATGCAATAAAAAATTGTAAAATATGCATTTTATTTACCAAAATATATAAAAATGTGCATTTAAAATTTTATAAGATAAACACAAAAATATAGTTACAAAAAAATATTTATTTATTGAAATACATCAGTGGTTGGGTGTTTGTTTTAATATTAATATTAAATTATAAATATTAATTACAAAATATATAATAAAACTTTAATTTTTCGCATTCTTATAATGGAAATATTTAATAATATTAATTTTATTCAATATACGCAATAATATGCATTTTATCCAAAATATGCAATAAAATGCAAAATAAAAACACAACCATGTATCTCATCACGAGGTGATTCATGAACATTATTGACAAAATCAATAATCAGAAGTCGCAAAAAAACATGCTGCTGTTACATACAAATTCTAGCCCTGGTGATAACTATGTTCATCAGTCATATTTAACATACTTATTTGTTTTAATTGTCTCCTCTGGATTGGTTTAAGTTTTTGTTATTTTAATTTATATATGTGATAAAATTTTTTTTATAAAATCCATTTTTATTTTTGAACACGTTTCATGTATCATATTTATGGATAACTTAACATTTTGATGAATAAACTAACGTAACTCGCAGGGTTGAATAGATATTGGCATCGGTAAATCATGGTAAAACAGTCTGTTCGTACTCTAGAATGTAAAACAAATACTTATGAAGTATCTATGATGATCGATAATTTTCATTTTTATATCCTCATGAGTATAATTTAAATTAATTTTAATGATTACGTATATTTGTATACATTACAATAAAATCAAGGACAATTAATTTTAATGGTATAAAAAATAACTACCTATATTATATCATATACGTAATAAATTAAAATGAAGGAATGAATTATTTAAAAAAATAAAATAATAAAATAACATTTAAATTTAAAATATTTAATGAAATAGAATATTGATATAATTTCATAATAGATAATGTATTAATATAAAATGTTGATGACGGCCAATTATTATTATTTGAAGGGATTCAATAAAATAATTAAAAATTAATTTATACTGTTATTTGCTTACAGTATTTGGTAAACTCATATACATATAAATAATCAAAATCAGATAAAATTACTATCAAGTTGTACTTTTGAATAATTTTAAAAGCAAACAAAAACAAATGTTACATTCATTTATGCTAAGTTATGAGGTTTTGTTTGTCAAATAAGCAATAGTTTTGTCACAGCTATTAAAACATATATTTATTACTTTAATTATAAACAGTTTTTACTATTTTACATAAATTACTAATATTTTCTTAAGTAATATATTTTAGTTATTTACTGATATAATTTTCATAAAGATCTATTTCTATACATTTACTAAGTATATTATTATTTTAATTTTATAATAGTATATATAGTAGGGTATATGATAAAGTAAACTTAGTAAGATAAACTTGAATCAAGAAAATAGACTTGTAAACATTAAAAAGTAAGTAGCGTGTAAACAATATTAATAAGTAACAGACAACTATGACTTCCAAAAATAAAACTGTGAGCAAAGAAATAAGCAGTTATGAGTGAAAATCTAAGAAGGTAGGGTCATTATTTACACTAGTCATTAGACGCCTGAGTGGTTTATATTGTTGGTTATTTGTGATGGCTCAGGAAATATGGAATGTTATATTAGAATATGTAGAATGAGGAATTTTAAAATGTACCAAGGATATTAAGGTAGGAGAATTAATTTTGTTGAGTAGAAGATCTTAGAAGGTTCACCGAATTCGAATGTCCCTAATCCTTTCAATAGGACTTCCAGTGCATCAAAAAACGTATGAAAAGCTGATTCAATATTTAGCGGTGAGAAGCCAATCAATTTGATGCCAATCAAAATGTTTAACATACGATTGAATATTTATAGTCAGCATTTTTTAAATTATAAAAACTGTGTGAACGATTTAATATGGAAATTTGTGTATTATATTTCAATGAAATAGTTAAAGGGGTTTGTAGTGATCGACCGGGATTAAAAGATCTAAAGATTCTTCCATTGTAATTGACGTAACCTTATTAAAAACTAGATCTAATAAAGATCCATGCTTATTAAAATTATTATTGTTTTAGTAAAAATAATTTACCGCAAATAATTCATAATGCAGGGTATACTAGTAGATAGAGAATATATTAAGTCAGATTCATCATTGGTCCATGTAATATTGGGTAGATTATAGTCACTACAAAAAATAAAGGTGTGGTTAGGATAATGATGAAAAATATGTTCGATGGATAATATATGGGATTCATTTAGGTTAGACGAGGAGTTTGGAGGAATATATAGACCTCCTAAAACAAAGTTATCTTTATTAATAGAGAAACGAAGACATTTTTGTTCAACATTTTGTTTAGGAATAATAATACGAAAGGAAGAAATGTCCTTTGTATGCCAATAAGTACCCCACTTCCCATAAGAAATGTACTGATGACAATATACCTATCAAATTTAAAAATAATGTAGTTGAATAGAGAAGCTCATTATTTAAAACATTTTCAGCAAGACAAGTTTCTGTTACAACAATAAAAAAAAAAAAATTAAGAGTAAATACATTACATTTGAAATTAAGTAGATTAGATCGAAGTTACGGCAGTTTTGGTAGAATCCAGAAATTGTAATGTCATGGGTATGTAATATCAAAGCTGCTATGGCTGTTTGACTGGAGGTCGTTGACACAAGACCCCGTTTTTTGAGATGGTAGCCCTAACTTCCGGGATGGAATTGGTAAAAATAATTTTCAGGTCTTTTTCACCATCATTTGCCAAGATCTAGATCTAGTCATGACACACCCGTAACAGCTTGCGCTATAGAACAGTTTTGCCACTCACCATCCGAAATCCGTTGTGAAAAGGAGAGCCATAATACTTGGCTGAGATTTGTATCTCACTGCAAGTACTGATATATCGAAAAAGAATCTGATCTTAGGACGGCCAATTAGATAGTTATACAAAAACTAAACAGTCGGGGGTTGACAGACACATAAGCACGTTATTGAGATTAGATAAGCGATGAAAACATTGACAACACGTCGTTTTCCGGATGAAGGCCAAAACTGTACTTTACTTTTTAAGAGATAGGTATTAATTTAAAAGAAAGAAAGGTATTAATTTAAAATGTTGGACATGAAATAGTTATCTTTTTACCGTTAAAAATAGTATTAAGTAACATTTTTTTTTGAGAATATTTTGCGCAATATTATTTAAATTGAATCGGATAATATAATTAGTATATTTTGTTATCCTATAAATCTTAATTTTATATCTTAATTTTGTATCTTAATTTTTGTTAGTAAAATTGATAATTTTTTTACCTTATATTAGCATTTTAATAATATTATGAGTTAGTCAAATTTAACGAACCCAATCATTCTATTTAACGATAAAATGGAATAATTTTAATGTTATAAATTTTAAACCATTGGTTACCTAAAGATATAATTATGAATTAAAACTGGTTGATTTGTGTAGATAAAGACCGGTTTACCAATATTCCTCGTTTTATATATCGTTATAATATTGGTATTGTATTATTTGTAGGCCTTTCCTAGTAGTTCTATAGGCGATTATTCTTTCCAAAAAATTTACTAACACTCTTATCATACACTTAGTGTATCTCCATTAGAAAAAATCACACGTCGTCAAGTCGCAAGATCGAGGTGGGTAGCTTTGGCCACGCAACGATATTAGTCTGTTCGGGAACTTCTCACACAGCAGAGTGATTGTTTCTCTTGAAGTGCGACAAGTTAAGTGTTTTTTATGTTCATTTGGTCCAAATAAGGCTAAATAAAATTACTGAGCTCAGTAAGTGTACACTTGTATGGTTACAAGGTAACGCAACTTGTTACACTTCAAGAGAAACAATCCCTCTGCTATACATTTCACAATAATATTTTTGAAATTTTTTAGTATATAATTTATTCGATCCCTGCCACCATGTACTGTTTCAATATGAGCTGTGTGTATAATATCAAAAAGTTCGTTCTTACATGCGTAATATCAAATATCTTCAGATCAACTTTCCAATGGAAAAATATGTTTTTTTTCATTCCCGATATAAAAAATATTGAAACGTTTTAATTTCCAATAATGGATTGATTTTTTTAACAGTGATCGTTTTTGCTTCCTTCACTTTTCATAAATACGTATTGTAAATTGCACGTGTTAAATAAAAAGTATTAATAGAATCCTTATTTTTAATTATTGAATTTAAAAATTCTTAACACTTTTCTATATTAAACATATTTAAGTAAAATTAACAATGAAAATAAATACAATAATATCAATAAATTAAAAATTACATTAATTAATCACAATTCAATATAAACACTACGCGCACAATATATATTATACAGTCAAATGGATCCGTCTATCACGTAGAATTCAAACAGCCTGAACATGTATTTAATAAAACCATATTTGAGCGATAACGTATTGATAGTGCCGCCAATCAAAATATCAGCTATTACCAAGTTATATTATATGATATTAATCTTAAACCCAAATGTATTATGTAATAGAAATTTATAGCAATAGTACAACATGAGCAAATAAATAATTATTTAAACAAAAAAAAAAAAAATTAAATAATAATTTCTAATTGCCTACTAATTTTTTTAATTTGTATGTATAAATAAATAATAATTCTGTTTATAAATTAATTTTTTTTGTATGAAGAATTTAAATAGCTGTCAGTAGTTTGTTTTAATAATATTTAATTATAATTTTTACGCTGCTTTTCGCTTTATGTCATGTGTCGTGTCTTGAATATCGTTTACTCAATTTTTATCCTAGGATGTACACAACGTGTTTAGTAAAAGTCCTAATAAAATTAAGAATTTTGTCATTTACTGAGTACAAACTGTAAAACCTAGCATTAACTAGTAAAACCTAGATTTACCTAGTGATCGGGTTTTTACGGTACATTTATGTGTGACTTAACGCTTTCAAACATATTTATACTATTATATGTATATGTAATTTTACTTCTGCTTATTTGAAGTATCTTAAATTAAATTAAACAAAAAAATTAATTTTATTTTTATTTTTTTCTTAATCATATGTTTAACTTAAAAATAGATAAACAAAGTATGTTATTTATTTTAATCTTAATTATAATAAATACATATTTAAGTTACTTTTTACTAATATTACATTTTGTAACTCTCCCACTAACTACTAGCATTTAGAAATACATATTGGACATTTTTTTCGATGTTTTGCTATTTTTATTTATCAAATATAACTTTGTTACTTTAGGTTTTGTAGACTTTTTCTCTTAAATATTTTAAAAGACCCATTTAATTCTTATTGAAAAATGAAAAAAAAAATATTTCAAATATTCGAAAATCACTTGAGAAACGTGAGCATTTATCAACAAGATAACTTTTTCAATTATTATATTTTTTAGTCAATAAAAGTTCACTTGATATTTTTTTGTTACATAAACAAAATCGTATTACTTGATCAAAATAATTGTAGACGTAAAGTTTTTAATAAGATTCTTAACTGTTTTCTTAAAAAACGTTTATCATTATATTAATAAAAAAATATAAATACTTGTTTAATATTATATAATATTTTATTTGATCATTTTACGGTACAAATATTGGAAATTATTTAAACTTATAGATTAATAGATTTTTATTAAAATTAAGAGAGGAAATTATATTTATTGGTGTTACCGTTATGGATTATTAGATATTTCAAAACGGAATATGAATGAATTTGGCGTTTATGAATTTAAGAAAGTCTAAGTTCAATAGTTTTTATTCTCTTATCTTGGTGAATAATGATTCTAAATCTTTTTCATTCTTCGAATTTGACTAGTCTCATTTGATGATAATAACATAATATAATATTTTTTTTATATGTATCTAGTGTTTGTTTATTATACATAGTTTGTTAAGAGATTTTTAAAAAATATTGAGTTTAAAAATGTCACATTGTGTAAGACCAGTTGACGCTTTTAAATAACATGCAGATTTATATTGTTTTAATATTATGGATCTTTATTTGAAGCAAATTCTAGTATATAGTGCCAAAATCACTGTAAACAAAAGCGTTTTAATTTAAAAAAATACTATTAATCAAGTGCACATCCGTTAGAAAGTATTGAAATTGCTTTCATTTCGTTGACCATTTTTGAAGCGTCTCCGGAGGCCTGTTCCGATCTTATACTTCCTGCTAACGCTTGCCGGTGGATAATTTATCAGAACGACTAATTCCACCGGCAGGATTATAAATCCTAAGCTCGCCGCCGGATATTACCTCTTTACTTTACGGCGTAATATCCGCTTTTAAGGGAAACCCAAAGTCCTTATTGATTTTAGAATTAACAGTGAAAACACTTTTTTATTCTTCTCATTTACTTAGAAATAAGAATCGTCTACAGTCATAACTAATTTTTTAAATATTTTCTAGTCGTAAACAATTAGTTGATTATTGCTTTAGTTATTAAAATGTTAAATTTTTTTTTAATATGTAAGCCCTTATTCTATATTTGTTTAATATAAAGTAAATGTATAATTCATTGATGTTTTTTATTCTTATTTAAACATAATAGTTTAAGATATTGATATTTTATCTATTGAGCGTTTAAATATTTTATAATTTTTATTTGAAAATATATATACTTATTAATATCATTTTTTTTTTAAATTTATTCTAATTTGATAAATAGTTTTTTTTTTTTTTTTACAATTTTTATGAAGTAGATAATAAAAGTGCTTTTGATATCTTATATGATTTATATCTTTGGACAAGCCAGATGACCCACAGACTTTTTAAAGTATAAGTATGGGTAAACTATCGTAATTTTTATTTTAGACGCAAAAACTAATTTTTCTCTAAACTTTCGATCAGTTTCCCAAACCACGGTTGTCGTGTCAAAGCGTTTTCTTCCTAGCCATCCTCTTGTCTAGCGCAAGCTCAACGACAAGTTAATCCGTATGAGACTTGCCAAAAACGGACGTACAAGTGTTCAAAGCTTCTACTCTTCTTACCCTTAATTTTGATAGTATGCCTTGAGTAATAAAACCCCTTTGGGAAAATTTCCGTCAATAACATACATTCGTGAAAAGCCCGTTGGCTCAGTTGATTTACACCGATCTGTACACAATATACGTGTTACACAACAATAATCATACAGCATATAAAATGTCTCTGTGCATTCCATATTTCCCCAAGAGTATTTTACTGTTATAGCCTAATAGATTTTAATGGCATTATACAAAAGTGCTTAAAGTAAGAAGTTCAATTGATAAATCTTTTATTTAATTTTTATAGTTAATATTAGGAAAAATATAGTTTTAAGAATTTTTATATTTTTACTAGATCATGTGTTATTTGTGTACATAGTTTTAAAATGTATGTGTTATAATATGAATTATTGAAAATTTTTATTTATTAATGATTATTTCTGATTATTTCAAACATTGACGCCAAGTTTTATTTAATTGGTGTTTAAAAATAATGATTAAGGTACCTAAATAGATTTAAATAATAAAGAAATCGAATTAAATATTTATTTAGTTAAAAAAAATGTTCTATTGTACATATATTATATGCTATATGTGTAGTATTAAAATGTTTTCATTAAAATATTCTTACATTTTAATTATGGCCATAGATAAAATTATTTTATCCAGTTTATATTATATTTATTAATACGAGAGGTAGCTTTCGTTTGGGCTTGCATAAAAAGTACTGGTACTTGATCGAAGATTAACAGGTTTTTTATTATGCCCAATACAAATTTAAAATGGACGGAGGGAGGGTGTTCTATAAACCCTATCGGATATATTGTCGCACTACTCGAGTTTTATTTACGACAGGTATCCATACGCAGCAGGTGCTCCCCAGGTACCCCGTTCCACCTCATATCCCCCGATTAAAGGACCCTAGCTTTTTTCTCGATGAATTATTATCGACACGTTTCATGCGTGAGCTTTCCCAAAGGGTAAAATAACATTCGGTATAATCCAAATATTGCAAAATAGTGTTCATAATGGCCCACACTAGTATGATGTACGGTATAATAACTTAGTTTAGTGTCAAAGTTTATATGCATGTTGGTTTTTTCGATGGATTTTTAAACTTCATAAATGTTTCACTCAAGTGTATTATGGTTAATAAATTGTTAATATCCATCGATTTGAAAGTGTCAATAAATTACATAAGTACAAATATGAGGATTTTAATTTTATTTATTTATTTTTGATGTTTAGAAATTGTTATTGCACATAATAAGTTGATATTTAAAACTTAAAATTTCCTCTATTATAAACTTAAGTAATTTCTAACCTCGAAAGTAATTATTAATGAATGTTGGTTTCTTTGATAGCTTTTAGATACATAATAATTTTAACTTAAAGCTCGAATCTCGAGGGAAGCAATTAAATTCAAGTGAAAGTTGCAGCAATTAAAAAATGTTAAATATTTTTATGTAAGTTTATGAAATGATTTAGTTTTTTTTTATCATAACAATAATTCATGATATTCGTATCATCTATGTAATACTATGGGAAAAGAGCAAGCTTAAAAACAAATTAGATTGTTATATGATTGTAAATATTTGTTATATGTTTTTATTGCAGTTATATAATATGATAAACCATTTGCTATGGTTTGTAAAATAAGTATGTTTTAATAATTGGGAATGTAATTTGTTAATTTTTGAATTACCAATGAATTGATTGAAAACCACTTTCAAAAATTGGATATTTTTATCCAATAAAATTTTACGTTTCGTTTCGATATTAAATTCTAGGCTTATACTACTTAGTACTGTTCAAATGACGGAAATATTGATCGTTAAGTTTAACGATTATTTACATTTTTATTTGGTTAAAGCCTCATTAATTTTTATATAAAAAATTAAGTATTAAAGAAGTGCATTTTAGAAGTATATAATATATATATATATATATATAGTATAAGTATAATAAACAGAAATTAGTTGTATTTGTAAAATGTTATTTTTGCGTTTACCTATGTTTTATGTATTAATAATTATTTTTAATATACTTGTATAAATTATTCTTTTGAATATGTATGTATATTATGTGTAATATGAATGTTTATATTCCTTTACTTATGTAAATTAAATGTAAGTACACATATATCTGTTAATTTTTTTAAAATAAAAATCTTAGAATATCAGCTACACTTATTGTCTTTCATAACTATAAGAAGTTGATAAATGATAATAATAAAATTTGGTTTTCTAAAGTTCTAAAATTGATTCTATATTACAATAAAATAAGGCATGAATTATTATTTTACTTAGAACATTTAAATGTAACTTTAAATTTAAATTTAAAACTTTGATAAAAAAAAACATTATCCATAAAGACATGTTTCCGAAGAGGAAAAACTATTGTTTAATATCCTCGTATATTGAGAAGGGTTATCGGTTTTCAATTGGGTGGTTTGGTAAACCATATTTTATTAAATGTCCGGTCCCAAAACAATCAGGCTCGTTTTCGAGGAAAAACTGTAGAAAAAGGGGGTGTAGTAGATAGACACCAGATGCCTTATTCGCAAATAACGTTTTGCGTTTTGTGTTAGAAAATGAAACAACAACATACTACTACTGTAGAATTCATGTAACAATAATGAAAAAAAATTTCATTTTCTTTACTCAATTTTACTTTCTTTAATTTTTATGTTTTTTATGTTTTTAGATTGTATTTAAAGTAACTTTTATAGTGCTTATTTATTATTGTACATGTATAGTTAATGTATTATTGAAATTAGTTTTCAACAATGTATTTCATTTTTATGAGTACATATTGCTTACATTCAGGTGTATAGTAAAATATACAATTATTTTATTTCTTTAGTCCTTATTATGACGTTTAGTCAAATGAATATAATTATATATTGGTAGTTTGATTACGAGTTTACATAATTACTGGTTATTTGATATGTTTAAGTCATTTATAATGTAATCCAAAAGCATTATTATATGGGTACTATAAATGTTGTATAGTATTTAATAATTAACATATCATTTAACTGTATATAACATTATAAATTTATCGTTTATATTTCAGAGATGTTGAATGAAATTCAAAGTATATTCTCCTTATCCGATTTTCGTGGACTGGTATTTTTTGAGAGTATTAAATTTCCGATATCTGACCATGTCTTCATTGTCAAACTGTACTAAATATCTATTGTCCGAAATCCCCTATCTACTCGCATCCGCTTTTCATCATCTCTTTCACATCCAAATGGGCTTGTTCAATTGCGATAACATCGGACCACATGCATTTGGACGTAAAACAAATTTTATTTTCATGGTTCACACTTGATATTTATTTGAACACCTTTTGCATATGAAAATTAGTTTTAGAAAAAAATAATCATTTCTCTCAAAAATTGTGTACTGTTTTTTTAAATTAAAATATTGTACCTAATTAATTTCATTGTTTATGAAAATCAGTAAAAAGAAACAGTGCGATTATAATTTTAATAAAATATAGTATTCTCAACGATTTCGTTAATAACTTTTTAATTTTGAAGGTGTTATAGGTATTTGTTTACAAGTATTTAAAAATGAATCGAATTCCATCAATTAACTTATTATTTTACGTGTCTTTCTCATCTTCTTTATTTTATCCTTACAAATGATTTTTGATACTTGTTATAACAATAATATATAAAATTATAAATAATGCGGTAATTATGCATTGTAGATGAATAATATTTATGTTAAACATTATATATTACAATATTTAAGTTTATGTAATCAAATAAAAGTTATTTTGTTGATTTTAGTTTTTTGTTTTCTTATTATTAATTTAATTGTTTTAATTTTTATACGGTAAGTCTTCAAATAGTTATTAAATTATTCAGTTTTCTAACAATATTTGTTATTTTCGTTTGATACAATAACTCGTGAACGTTTCTATTGTATACTCATAATATCATTTTTGTAAATTGTGTTCAATAAAGTTTATGCATTTTTTCTCTTAAATTTAATCAGTTTAGTACAGTACAGTTTAGTATAATGTATTTTATTTAAATTGACTCATCTATTTTAACAGAAAATGTATAATTTGTGTAATTGAATAATGTGGTTTTCATGGTGGAAAAATAATGCAGTGTTAAATACATTAATAGTCTGATAAGTTGTGTGGTAATATTTTGACTCAACATCTACACTAAATGAATTATTTAATAATTAAATAAATAAAATATTTTTTACCACAATTATCTTTATTTAACGTGGGTATTTTAATGATTTGTGAATTGTATAATGATGATCTGGTAAATGTAATTTTAATTTTAATTTTTACAATATTTTGTTGTACACAATTTTAATTCATTTTAGAATAAAATGGAAATATAATTTGAAGTACCTATAATCTTTGATTTTACTATACATGTATTTTGATGAAGTATAACCTTCCTTATTTAGTGTGATAGCACACTGTAAGAGTATTTTATTATTTGTTTGGATATGCAATAAAATTGTGTTAGCTGGTGAAAGAATTCTGAGAAAAGAACGTTCTTTGGTAGTTATAGATGTAGTTTTTGAGTAACCACAAAGGCTTTTAATTTTCTAAAGACAGGCAAGCTCTAACAGAAAAATTCTCTAATCACGATGATACTTCAGGACACTTTTTTTTTTTTTTCATTTCTTCTCACTTTCTCCCTTGATCAGTCTAGTATATATTTTTGTAATCCTGAGATTCCCAGTTAAACGAATTTCAGTTCAAACTTTCTGTTGCTGCTAATTTAATTGAGTTTTTTATTTGACCACCTATTCGTGAAGGCATTTCAACAGTCTTATAAAGTTTCTCCTTGTGAAGATAAAAGGTCAATTGAAACGGTTTTTTAACTTTTAATTTAGCTTTTAAACAATGTTCAAACAACACATGAGGTTTATTCTTCGAATTTTATGTGTGATTTCGCTACTTACATTAAAAATCACTGAAATTATGTGCAGGTTTAGTAATGTGGTTTTTAAATTTTTTTAATCGTGATACATGTCCCAGCCCAGGATATTTTTATGAATTTTTTTTTAGAACTATTTTATATTTTTACATTAAATTAGATACATTTATGGGTACATTTATAAATTCAATTTTATTATTCAAGTATGAAAAAAATTATATTTTCAAAACTTTATGGTACCCAGTCTTCATACCACTTGTTTGATTCATACAAGTATATTATAAAAGTTATAAACTAATGTATATATTATTTTAGTTAGAAAAGTGTGTTATTTATTGTATATTATTTATTTAGGATTTGTATATTTTTTAACAATTAGAATTACAATATTGATGAACCGTATAAAAATGTATACATTTTTTTAAAATTTTTTTTTGAGTATCGTCAATTTTCTTAATTGTTATGTTAAATATACAAATAGGCTTTCAAATTAACCTAATCATATGGGTGATCTTTATGAAATACACACACACACACATACACATACAGACATGTTCTCCTTATTAAGTTAGAAATATTTTTTATTAAAAAGTTTTAAAATATTTATACAAAATATTATTTATTTAGTACTTACTCATCGTAAAATTATTTACAATATGACTGTATGTTTTGTGACTTATTCAGGTTTGTTTGCTTATGTGCGGATGTTCGATTTAATAACACTTAGATTGTTGGGTCACGAAGGACATTTAAGAACAATGATAATAATAATAATAATAATATGATCCTAAAACTGTCTACGTATGCAATCTCTCTTTCAAATATATTCCAAATAATCATCCTTTGTGTGTGTCCTTATGGATGATGGAGAAGGGACCGAGATGATAGAGGGAGGGGGTGTTTTTGAGTTTGATTGCAAATCTCCATTGGCCATTGTTTAGTAAACGGATTCCATTGTGTAGTGGTGGGGTTGGTTTGATGAGAAGGGGGGCTATCCCGTCGGATTTGTCGTGTATTAATCTCTCGGCCTCACGGCAAATCGGGATCTGCTGCCACTGCCGCCGCCGCACAAGATGTAAAACGCAATTACACGGGCCGACAGATTTATTGTGGTCAACCAGAGAAGGCGGGTAGGACCTGTTGGCGGATGTCACGGCGGTGGTAGCGTCGGCGTGTGTGCTCTCACAGTCGGTCGGTGTACCGCCCCTTAAACAACGGTCAGAGGGCTTAATGAAATGCGAAATTAAACTCGTCCGTTGGTGCTTTTCCTTCTCTAAAACCCGCCACAAGCCTCAACATCACTTCTCCCCACATCATCATCGTTGGTTACCGCTACTCTCGTCTCCTCTACGAATTATGGTTTAAACTAATAACAATGTAAACACTGCTTCACTGTTGGACCTGTGCTTCTGTCTCGTTTTGGACACACGCCGTTGCTGCTTTTGTCCGGCTACCGTTAAACGTTTTACATTTCTGTTGGATGCAAGATGGGTAACCAGGAAAAAAAAATATAAATCGGTATTATTACTATACTGTTGTAGGGTTGTGTTGTTACATAAAATTATCTTTTATTCATTTACTGTTCATTGTAAACAGAAACATTAAAACATTATTATATTTTTGTTTTACAAAATTGTTCATAAAATATTTTATACATGGCATTATTATAGAAGATATCCAGTTTACGTAATATAAAAGTTAATGTTTTTATGTAGATTAAAATATACTACTATCTATGTTCTTGCAGTAGAATTTATTAATTTAACCAAATTTGACGTATTCGATCTTTGTTTGAATACAATTAGTTTTCGCCAAACTTGGAAATGGTTTGAACTTTTTTTGCTAAAATACATTGGTATTTGTTTATTTTGTAATGATATGTCGCTGAATAAAAAAAAGAAGTGAAATTAAAAAAATTAATTTAGTTATATTATTCCATAATATTTTAATTAAGGAATTGAATCATATTTTAATAAATTATTTTCATTTAATTACAAAATTATATGTATTTTAAAGTACTAACTAATATCTTTTGAAAAATATTGATATTTGATTGTTTTGGATTTAATACGTTTGATTTATTTAATTATTAATTATTTTATTATAAACCTTCATCTGAGTATATGGATAATAAGTAATTTATGTTTTGTATTTATAATAGGTTTGAAAATAATAATATCTAAGTTTTATACAAATAAATATTTCAATATTTCAAGTATATCTGAGAAAAATGTTTTATGCATACTGTAATTCACTAGTAAATGATATATCAAAAGTTATAAATTATCGTTTTTTCCCGATTAAGAATTATTAATTACATGAATAATTTCTAATATGTCAATTTATTGTTATAATATTCTGTGTTTAAGAACGCATAAACACACTCAGTAAAAAAGTGTAGTTCTTTAGCGTTTTTATTATAGTGTATAGTTATTTTGAATTATTTTGAAGTGTTTAAACAAATTATCTATTTTAGCTACAAGCAACATTTTTGTACTTATCATTGAAATATAAATATTTTATAGTCAATATTTTGAATTGTGTAAATATTGTTACACATTTTATTTGTCAGTAATTTAGTTGAAACTGTGTTTTTCAACTTCTATTTTATTTCAAATTAATATTTTATAACACTTATTTTTATTTTTATTATACTTTTACGAATAATGTATTCGAAGAAACTTAAAGTAGCTAAAACTATGTAATACTTAAGAGTTTTTTTTATTAATTTATGTTAACCAAAAACTTCAAGGTAAAGAGAATAATTGTTTTCAAATTGTTTTGTCAATTAATATTGTTAATTAGTTTTATCGATAACTATATAATCATAGAACTCAATTTTATATTCCTATAGATTAGAATTTAGCATTTCATTACTCTTTTAAATATCGAGTAGCCCTCTGTGGTTGATTTAAATCTCGCATAGAATTTGTAATGCTCTTAGTCTCGCGGGAGGTTTTTTGAGGTAAAAAAACCTTTTTATATATCGTTGTATATCTGAATAAAAGTATTTTTGAAACGCTACATTTGCGACTTTGAAAAGATCTAAAATCTGAAAAAATGAATTTTTCACGGATCAACATTTACTTATTTCCATATTGACAAATTTATTTAATATTTTTACTTATTTAGTTATCTTGCAGAATAAAATATTTTTTATTTGATAATCGATTATATTAAGTTTTTTTTTTTATTCTTTTATAGTTTATTTTATGCAAAATATTTAAGATCTTATTGATAAAAATATTGATGAGTCATATCTAAATAAAAGTGTATTTTTAAAATTGTTTTCAGTTTATTTTTTAATCTTTCATATATATTTTATTTTTCAAAAATAAACATAAAGCGTACATATTATTTTTATGTTTATAGTTTTGTAACAATGATATAAAGATGATTCTGAACACTATTTAAAACGTATTTTTTCATCAATATATATTTATATTTCTTTATAAGCTATGATCATTGATAATTTGTATGCACAAATTAGGCTATTATATATGACATATTACTTGACAAGGACTTTTTTACTTACTCAATTGAAAGTTTTTATTATTAAATAAGATCATTTTATGTCCAGTTGTTTGCAAATAATTATATTTTGTAATAGGTAACATAATGAGGTAATAATTCGTACCAAACATTGGTTTTACTTTCTTTTATTTATTGAAGAAATACCCAAAATTAATTTGTAAATAACAAAGAAGCTAATAATAAAAAATTCAATCCTTAAACGATAATTATTATTGTTTGGTGGGCTTATTTTTAAGAATTATGTGTTTGGTTTTTTTAAATACTTTGTGCCTGGTTAAGAAGAATATTATAATTTTTAGAAAATGTGTATTTCATTTTAAATAGTAGTTTAATATGTATCATACTGATTTAAAATTTGATTTAGTGTGTTATGGTCGTAAGAAATTATTATTTTGAGAAATGTAATGTATGATTGCAATATAATAAATCGTGGTACCATGTTATATATATGACTTGAAGTTAGTTATGGCTTTAATGAATTATTTATTTTCATAATTACACATACATTCAAATTATTATCTAATGGAATGCTATTATTCTTGGATGGAATTTATTTATATTCATAATTTTATTTAGGGACACATAAATATTATTGTTTTATAGTTTAGGTTTAAGTTTTTAATAAATTTAATGAGAATTTGATTGATCATCAGTCGGTTATTTTTAAATTGTTATTACTTTTGTTATGTTACCAAGTATATGTGTATGAAGGTTACATATTCCTGTAAAATGTTTAAATTTGGGCTGAGACACGATTGAGCATAAAATACCTTTTTTGCAACACGATTGAGCATAAATTGTCGGCTTATCAAAGGAAATTGAAATACAAAAGAAAACCAACACGATTAAGCATAAAAAACTCTGCTGCGTTGCCATTTTCAATTTTTAACTGGGTACAAAAATATTTATTTAAATAATTATAATAATTCAAAATATAACATGGCAAAAAAATATCATGTTTTCATAGTTAATATGTAATATACCTAGTCACATTGTATAATATATAGATGTGTTCGTACGAAATGAAACGCACTATACACGACTATAGGTGATAATCATTTTGGAATTGTATCTTAACTGTCTTATATTTCCCCCCGATGCAGGGCCGTCCCGAAGGGAGATCTTAGGGGGTGTCTCCCCCCCCAACGAAAACACCAGTCGGTAGTCGGATATGTTTCATTATAACCTAAAACAGTGACGTTCAACCATTTTCCTTTAGCGGGCCACTTTGGTAAACAATTATCTTCAAGCGGGCCACTAAGTATAAAAGTACAAAAATAATCTTATATATTGGACTTGTTTTCTTATCTTTTATTGTCTATTGAAAAGATTATGAATTAAGGTACACATTAGTTTGATTAGTATGTTATTTTAAGTACACGGATGATATCGATATTTAATTGTGAAGTTTACATATGAAAATGTCAGACAGAAAAAAACGCAAATATATTGATGATTGCCGAATTTTCAATGGTCTATAAATTACTTTTTCATTGAAATTAATGGAAAGCCGTTTGTCTTGTGTGTCGTGTAAATGTTTCAGTTTTTAAAGAATTTAATATCAAACGACATTATGAATCAAAAAATGTTCTTACATTTTTAAAAAAAATTTTTTATTTTATAAAATTCGTAACGGGCCACATAGAATACCTTTGGGGGCCACATGTGGCCCGCGGGCCGCGGGTTGAGCACCACTGACCTAAAAGGACCTAATTTTACTTACAGAAAACAAATATTACATATTTCGTAATACAGTGTATACAAGAATAAAATTTACATTACTATTATACAATATGAGTATATATATATATAATTAAATTGTCAATTTTAGTAAAAAAATTGTAGTAGGAATTTTTCATATTATTCACCCCCCCACCCCTTGATTTTTTTCTTCGGAACGGCCCTGCCCCGATGCTAAATGTTTAAAAAGTCATTTTGCTCCGGAACTAATTTATTAATCGATAACATTGTCGATAAAGTTGAGGGGCTCGGCTCACGGCTCGCGTTATATATAATAATAATTGGTGTAATAATAAGTGAAAATAATAAATTACAAAATGTTGGCAACGTGAATATGGCAACTTTGTATAAAATATTCTATGCTTAATCGTGTTGTTAAAAAGGTCTATGCTCAATCGTGCTTTCCCGTAAATTTGAGACATAGTTATGAGTAAACTTATGTTTTATATTTATTTTTTATAATTTACTATGAAAAGAATATTCCATATTTTTTCGTTAGGTAATTTGTATTTTCAATTTAGTGATGAAGTTATTACGCAAAGTAAATAATATGGTTTAAACTTATAAATTTACAAGTTGTGTTTGGTGTTGGAAACATCGATAACTTTGACAAGAATTTGTTTAAACATGGTACGGAAACGTTTTTGGTTACATATTTAAATCAATTGTTCGTAGGATGGTTATGTTTAAGGTGGTAAGTTTACCCACATACAATATTGTATATGCTTATATTAGTTCATGGATCAAGTTACTTCAAATCATTTGGTGGTTTACAAGTGGAAGTAAAATTCGATACTAGCCTTTCATAATAGTTGTCGATCTTATTTCATATACATTCTGTTTTATTTATATTGTCAGAAGTTTCATTTACAAGTATTATTTCAATAGTAAACCATAAATGTGTTATCGTTATAAATATTATTATTATTAGTTATTATTATTATTATTATTATTATTATTATTAGTTTAGACTATGGAGAAAATAAGTTGTCTTAAATATAAAATATTTAGGAAAATTGTTGCGTCTATGATAAAAAAGGCATGAGTATAAATTTCAGACTAATTTAAATGTATCATATATTATTAATTTACATTGCGATCATCTTTAGAAATGCAATCATGTAATTTAGATTATAATTTAATAAACTGCGTTTTTTTACCAAGTTTAATCAGTATACTCTCAGTACATTTTATCTTGATTCAGCAGAGTATTTTTACTTGTAGTATAAATAAAAGAGAATAAAAATTCGACTTCTTCATTAATAAAAAAAAAAATAAATCTTAACTGCAATTTATATTAACAATGAAAATGAAATTAATTGCTTTAATGATTGCTGTATAATGGATATTTGGATTGAACTTCTATAAGACAAAAACATAATTATGTTAAAAGTCGCTGTATTCATTCTTTTTTATGTTAGTCAGATAAAAAAAAAAATAAAAATATATATTATTTATTAAATATTTATGATATTACAGATGTGTGATAATATTCCACAAATTCTATAATATTTTTATTTATTTTTTTTGTATACGTAGTTGAAATAGATATAATATAATATAATATATTATTATTATATTATTATATTATATATAATATAATATAATAGATATAAATACTGTATCCATTTACATTAAATACATTGATTTGGTTTAAAATGTTTGTCATCAATTAGTTAATTGTTTTTACTTATTTTATTCAAATTAAAATATTATTTATTTTACTTATGTTAATCTTATAATATTAAATATTGTTCATGAATCGGTGCATTTATAATATTTTAATTTTCTGTAGATTTAGCCTAGTATAAATACTATCTAATTACTGTATTGTTGTTGTCTTAAAATATAAACATTTTGAGTTAAATGTGAAATAAAAGAATTGGGTGAATGTTAATAGAATTATTATGTTCATTTATAATAAAAAAATATAATGATTATACATTAAAAACCATACCGATTTTATTAATAATTATTTTGCAAAACTTTTGGATAAATATAATTTAAATCCTATTATTGACGTTCCAATAACTATTTTGATTAAAAATCAAGATTTTTCCTTTTATTAAAATATGTTAAAGAAATTTTACGTATGACATTTAAAAAGAAAAAAAAAAAGAAAAACAATCTATTGTCATTAGTAAAATTATAAATTAATTTCTAAATAAACATTTTGAAAATATGTTAGTTGAAATAGTAGAGAAAAAAAACCATACATTTTTAAAACCATACTAACCCAACCTAACCTAAGGATTTGTAAGAAATTAATGATTATTATAGTTGTTTGAAAATAATATATCTTTACTTCTTAGTTTACTTATGCTATCACTTAAATGACAGTTAACCCCAAATAGTATCGAATTGCATACTCCTATACAATTTGACACGTATATTATTGTACAGATTTTAGGGAAAACGTTAAATTTGATACCGCTATTAAGCAGCAATTTCCGCTTTTTGTTCATTATCTTAATTCATTATAGTAGTGAGTTGAGTTGGTGATATTTAGTATATTTTATTATTAGTATATTTCATATACTATTAGTAATTTGGATTTATGTCTGTTGACTCGCATATTTAAATATTATTTAATGTTGAATAAATGGTTTTAACTTTTTACACCACAAACATTGTTTTAATTATAATTTTCTGATGTATAATAATGAATTATTTACATTTTAATGGTATGAATAAAGATTAAACGCAGCTTGTAAGAATTATCAAAATTATTTTTCTTTTGGTATAGAACATAATTTTGAATTTTGTGTTATGTCTATCTATACTTATTTTTATTTATTGTTAGTGTTGAAACGAATGCACTATTTTATATTCTTTGTAATATTACTATATGAAAATCTATTTATATGTAAATAAATAAAATAGTAAATAATGAAACCATGTCAAATAATTTTCTTATTAAAACATTTTACATTTTAATATATTTTATTTTGTTAATTTTTGTGTTACAAACCCATATATTTAGTTGAATATGTATTTTATGATTTATTTAATACTTAAAAATTAATGTATAAAACTATTTATTTTGAAATATTTGCATATTGTAAACAAAAATCTTATAGTCAATGTAATATTTCTGTAATGTATTTTTGAAGTTCATAAAATA
Source organism: Sipha flava (assembly GCF_003268045.1). Taxonomy (NCBI): domain Eukaryota; kingdom Metazoa; phylum Arthropoda; class Insecta; order Hemiptera; family Aphididae; genus Sipha; species Sipha flava. Next base: position 1,435,703 of record NW_020271747.1, read on the forward strand.
TGAACATTTTTGTAAATTTTGATTCACTTCTTTATGGTGTTATTTATTATTATTATATTCTTTTTTTTTGCATATTTTCATTTCGAAAATATGACTTATTGGTATTTACGGGTTGAAACTTATGCGGCAAAGCTCGTAAAAAAACTCATCAGACTGCAAAGATGGTGCTAATAAGACAGAAGAGTGAGAGAGTTTGGTGGGAAGTAAAAGTTTTGTGATATTTGTATTTCAGCGAATAATATACGGACGCCCGTTTTAAAATCCATTCGGAATTATTATTTTCTCTCGGGAAGAAAGTTTACGGGCGTGCCAAGACGAATCGACCAAGATGAATATTCATTTCGCGTTAAGATTCCCCCTAAGAACTTTAATTTGAATAAAACATTCATTAACGGGTTTTAAGTCTATTCGTTTTATAATGCGACTAATTTTGACCATATTAATACTTAAATTTTTATTTTTTTTCGATATCCGATCGTTAAAAAAATAATTGGAATATCGTGTGAAACATTACCAATATAAGTACAGGTAATTACATTTCTTGTACTTATCCATGAACTTATGTTCTTATTCTTTACTTAAGTGATGGAGTTAGGTAGTTATAGATTTATTTATAATAGTAATTAACTCAATTTTTATTTGACATAAATGAAATTTGTTTTATAAGTTAATAAAAAATTATTATGATAATTATATATGTGGTTATTTGAATACTCAGTTGCTGTTTTTTATTCGAATAAAATTATTAAGTCACTCTCTATAGATTTATGATTTTCCGTTTATAATTGGGAGCTATAGTTTTTGAATATATATTGGAATTTAAGTTAGTTGAATCATATTTAAATGTTGTAATTATTTATGTGGAATGTGTATACAATATATTGCCGGGGTTGAGTTAAAAAATGGAAACTTTTTTTATCGTAATTAACGTTTGCTATAAACATAAATGAAAATATTCTATTGTAAACATTTATAATATTGTATATGCATTTCAGCTGGGTAAAATTTTCTTTCGTTTAGAAAGTATGTTTATCGTTTATTGGTATATTTTAAGTGTGTAAGCTGCTGCAAAAGTTTTTCCGGCTATAATGGTAATCGTCCTTTTTCTACTCAAACTTTTCCTAATAGTGATCCCATTTTCACCAACAACATTATTTTTTCTGCATAAAATGAATTTTATATGGGAAAAGTTTTAGGGCCTAGTCTATGATGTAACTTATATAGTACGGTCACCAAATATTTATTTTTTTTATTTTCAAGCGTATTTTCAGAATTGATATAAATCATACGTATTCATATTCATAGTTGAATGTTTAAAACTTCGTCCTCTAAACAAATAAAGTGGGTACCTATTCTATTTTTATAAAAATGAAAAATGTAATGTATTTTAATGAATAGTCTTTGTATTCGAGATATTTTGTCGTTCATAATTATACTAATGTTGAATTGAATTTTTATTTTCATTTATATTATTAATATAAAAAATATACTTTAAATACTAAAATGGTTATCAATAATTTATGTTTTGTCTTTATTATCTTTATTATTATCTATATAATAATATCCAATCGTGTTTTTAATGTTTGTTACATTTATTTTATTTTTCTATATACAAAAACATCAGCAGCAAAAGTCATTGGTTAGTATTAATATAATTATAAATAATTTAAATTAATATAAATATATATATTAGTATCTATATGATATAAAATAAAAATTTAAACGTATGGATTTGAAATTTTTATTTCGTTTTTTAGATCTATTATTTATTTATGTTATGTTTATATTGACTATTGAATGTGATTCTTAATATAAATATGTTTATAGACTGAATGTTGTTTATATTTAACCTGATAAATATTTTAATAAAATTTAATTTGCAATTTTTATTTAGATAATAAATGATAAAATCCGGAATTTTATTTACAGAATTCAAAATTTGTAACAAATTTTTGTCCAAGGAATTATAATTTTATTATAATTTATAATTTGTGTATTAATTTCATTAATTAGATAAAGAATGGAGAAGGAGTTAAAATTTGTGTTGGTAAAAACTTTAATACATTATATTTTCAGCAGATGGTAATAATTTGGGAAAATTACTACTTAAAAAAATTTAATTCGAAAACTTTTTACATTCAGATCATTATTTTTTTCTAGATATTTTACTATTATATCGTTAACTATTTTCTTACAATAAATTTTTATATAGTTTTAGATGACAAGGAAATGTAGTCTATTGGTTTAAATTTTAATTTGAAAGGGAAGTTAAAATATTGAAACTATCAGGATCATTAAGTATTGTAATATATTGGAGTCATTAAGTAATTCAAGACTCTTCTGCATTTTAATGTTATTTGTTTTAATAATAATAATTTGTTATTGTTAATTTAAAATAAATAATATTAAACATTAGACAATATGAGTTTATTTTATTCTGTAATATGTGGTTGGAATTTATTTCGAATATCTACACAAAATAATGTATTTGTACTTAAGAATAACGATTTATATATGATTGAATATGAATTGTATCTTAATATTTCGTTTTTGGTTGATGAGATTTCTGGTAAGTTGTTTATTAAAAACAATATGTTATGATATTGTGTATATACATTAAATGATCAATTAACAATTTAGGTATTAATTGATGGTTAATATGTACATGCTTTTTGTGAGTATTGTTTAAATATATTAAATATTTTATTCGAAAGTCGTTTTAGTTTGTTTTACATATAGTTTTTCATATTAAAAGTTATTTACTTATCAAAAGTTGTATTTTGAAACTATGTTATGTTTTTTAATAATTAAAACCCATTGGTGTTTTAAGTAATTATTAAAAATTTATCCTATTGAGATCTACTTTATAGTTACATTATTTCAACATTTTTTATCGTTATACTTTATTTTTTAAAAAAAGTTGAACTTATTTAAGATTATTAAATTGATAAAATTATTGTAATCTTACATATTGATTAGTAAAATTAATTAAATATCTAACAAAAATGTTAAACATTGGTAAAATTTGTTATAACTTTAATACTACATGTCCACATATTAATTTAAATTAATAATAAAAATAAAATAATTAATAATTAAAATTATTAATTTACTTAATAATTAAAAAATTTCAAATAATTAAAATTTTTAATTAAAATCATTCTTGATTCTACAATTGATCAATTATTTATTTAATTTAACTATAATTATTGTAAAATATAATATTTCTTAGCTGTACAATAATTATAAATCTTAAAGTACGGGAAAAGAATGTTTAATAATTTTCTTTCATTCTGTAAGTTTTGGATATGTTACATTCGGATTTTATCCATAAATTGTTGTTTTTGGTATTCTCCATTGGTTTATAATAAATAAAAGTTTATGTGTTTGCATTTTTTTAAAGTTAATAGGAGTTTTTTGTAGTTAATTCTTTATAAATTAATCCCAATAAATTTAAAAATATTATTTTACAAAAAAAAATTCTATACGTATTGTCTTCTGCAATAATATTTTGTGTTTGATATAATTTTTTAAAATTTCGAATGCAATAAACATTTTATATAGAAATTGTAGAATATTATAAAAAATAATATTTAAAACTCATTTGTATTTTATATATTACTTAATTTACATAGTATTTTAATGATAATTTAAACCTATGTTTAAGTTGTTTCAAATATTTATGATAATTTTTAGTAGTTGTATTGAAAGAAAACTTCAATTTTTATAATTTTCTTATTTTTATTATGAATAATATAGAAAAATAGTTATTTACAAAGCTTACATGAGTTTCTGTGAAATTGTAATAACAATTATTTCCCAATAAGATTATGATTACCTACATTGTATTATTCTCTGCGGACAGTGACGTATATAATACATAAAATAATAATGTACATAAAAATGAAATGAATTTTACAATGGGTTTGGAAGTTATCAATATGTTGGTCGAAAATTTTTCTATTTTTAACATGTAAGAAATATATTGATGAAATTTGTAATCTAAAAGAAAGGGAGACACCCTGGTCGATTCTCTTCAGATTGACCATCTATTTTTAAATACTTAACTGTCTATTTTCGAATTACTAATGCCTTTTAAAAAATGATGAACAATTCTTACAAGTATAGTTTTCTTCTTTTTTTTTTTTCAAAATGTCCTTATTAATATTTGTGTTGAGATTGTATATTTATATTAATATTATAATGTTAAAAGTTAATGATATATAATTTAGTTTATCTTAATTAGAATGCGTGTTAAGATGCAACTCAATAATTGGACTTTAAAATATATGTTAAAAAAAAAAAATAATACGTTAACTGTTAATTTGCCGATTGATTTTCGTATTTTCCTATTGTAATCATATTCATTTTATGATTAATTGTACTGCTACTTTTAAAATAAAACTACTTAAATTTACTCCACAGCGAATTTTAGCTTTATTTAATTTTAATTAATTTGCTGTCGATGCTGCACATTTTGTGATTACTTCTTGATATAACGTGTATACAAGATTTAAAAAAAAAAGTTCAAGTCTACTTTAGAGCGGAAAATTTTAGATACGGACTACTGCTTAACAGTCTCGCTATAAATAAATTTATACTCTATTCATTCCTTTATTTATCCGTCGGTTTAAACTTCCGAAGCGATAAAGGTTATTACACGTTAAACTAATATATTTATATCATACATTTGTAAATTTATCGAGTCGTGCGAAGAAGTTGTGCTTACCTGAAATGTTAGCCGTATGCGTGTGTTCTCCTTGTGACTTAAGTGGATGTATCCAGAAGTCGTTTATGGACCAACGCTTGTGAAGCTCGTCGCAAGTCCAAGCAGCAGCAGGAGCAGTGGTGGAGCGTGTTTGCCCTGTCCGTTTGTGCCGTTCGAATGCCGCGCGTATATTCGACACACGCGAGCGACGGGTCCGGCGATACCTGTGGCGGCGGCGGCGGCAGTTTTTGCCAATTGGCTGCGGCGGTATTGGTGGGCGGTGAAGGGACCCGGTGAGTGGTGTCGAGAGGAGTACGGCCGCGCGCGCGTTTCACCTCGGGGCGTGCGCCGCCCCCGTCGCGCCGCTCAGTTAGTGTTCGCGTACCGCCGGCGCCCGTACGACACGACCGCCGTCCGATGTTTACCCATTAACGGCAGTGGTGGCGCGATTTATTCGTGAAAATAATTATATTGATTATAATCTATTTGATTGTTGTTTGTTTATTCGTTAATTCGTTTAATTATTTATAAATTTTTTTCGTGTTATCACGTGCGATTCGACGTTGTTTCATTGCTGCTGCTATATCATGCGCTTGGGGGTGTGTGTCGACGAACCGACAGAAATCGGATATCTGATATAATTACCCATCACTTATTTTTCGTCCGTGGCTCTGCCCGGACAACATAATGATGATATACGGGTTCATAGGTTAAGATACTGACCCCGTTTACTAGACTATAGTATTAACTGTGTTTTTGGGGTTATTTACAAAATATCTTATATTTGTATGGTTTGCCATTACCAATCGTGTGTCCAAATGTGACCACGGAGGACAATGTCTTAACAGTTGTATTTTACAGGCTGACGATGTGCTCGAGCAGCTCTTGGCGAGCACTGGTTATCACAGTGTTAGCCTGTTCAGCAGTCTGCGCGTTTGCTTCTGGTACGTACCTTTATATTGTATTTTATCTATCTAGGTTATTATGACGACAACAATCATCTCATTAAAAACAAACAGTAATTATGTATATTTGGTTTTTGTGTGGGTGTGCTCAAGATTCTACTTTTTTTTATTGAAGTGTGAAGTTCGTTTGATTTTTATTGTAAGAAGAAAATTGCTATAATTATTTTTAATTTGCACCCAATCAGGTGCACTTGTTTATAACAGTAGCTGTTGGAGGTATTAGCATAAAATTTAATTTTCTGAGTCCGACGCCAGTCGTAATAATTTTCTCTTCAATTCTCATTCTATGGGTGTTGCCATGAAATTCTAAAAACGTCACTTGTTTCTGCCTTAACCAAGGAGTGGGGTCTAAAGTTTTCAAAATATCCTCGGGCACTGGTTAATAACTTTTTAATGAATGACCGCATGTCACCAATCTCCCAAAAACAATAAGGCGGTAATTAAAACCAGTGGGTCTCTATACTTTTTTTACATCTTTTTTAATGTACATTTTTAAGATTTAACAAGAAATTAAATTGTATAGTACAATATATAATAAAACTATTTTTGAATAATTTTAAATCTAATTTAATGTGTACAATTAATTTAAGAATAAAAAAAAAGTGATAAAAGTCGTTGATACATAATTTACTAAAAATTAACGTCATGTAAATACCACGTAAGGTTTAATGTAAAATATCGATAGTGAGTTTATATAAATTCATATAATTAAGTGTAATACGTGGATGAGTCTAACTAAACATTTTTTGCATATAGTTTGAAGAAATATATTTTTAGGAATAACTAATTATTTAATGTTTTATAAAATAAATAAATTATCTTTTGCTAATTTATTTTTTTGATTTTTTACTGCATAATAATTAATACATGTATTTCGTTTGTTATTAAAAATATTATTAATATTATTTATTAAATTTGAACAGAAATAATATGTATTTTAAGTATTACGAAAAATATATTATACTTTGATATTGGATTTTTTACTTACTACAATTAAATAATGGTTTAAAAGTGTTAGCCTTTTAAGGGGGAGAAAACTTGCTAGGAAATACCTACTGTTGGTTAAAAAGGCACTGATGCAGCAATTTATTAAATCCCTAACCATAATACTGTACAAGGGTTTTGTCACTGGACAGCTTCCCTCATACTAATTATCATGTAAACTTTCTCACCGTTGTAATATTCTTGCTTATTTTACATATGTTACAGATTGTCAATTTTTTATTCTGATAAAAAAAAGTGTGGACCCTAAAATATAATATTATTTAATTCTTAGTTGAATATGACTTATGTCTTTTAAGGAAATAAAAACAATAAAATAATGTTTAAATTAGATCTATCTCATGAATAGTTTTCCAAAACATTTATATTTAAGTACTGATTATATATCAAGGAACTGTTTTTTGTCAAGATAGTTTTGTTCAAGGTTGATATAATTTTTATGTCCATAATATAGTACACAGTTTAAATTACTTATTTTGGAGTTTAATAGATTAAATTTTTAGTCTTTTGAATTGAATTCAGTTTTTAATAAAATTATAGAATTTATGTAGTTAAGAGCAATGACCTAGTGAAAAATTATTATAATTTTTGAATAATTGCAATTGCTATAAAAAAATTAAAAGAATTTGAATTAAAATTCGCGTATTAATTTTACTAATCAAAGTTTTACGTTTTTACGATTTTAGCTAAATTTTTTTTTTTTTTTTTGATACATTTTTCCCCATTTTTGAATAAAATTGTATATATAGTATATTGTATATATGTATATATACTTTATACCTGTAAAATAATGGAAAATGTATTTTAAATTATATCTATTTTAATGATCATATAAATAACCTTCATTGACTATTTTAATTTTATACATTTTTAGCAACATATATTTCTGGGATTTTAAGTGTGTCCACACAGTGGAAGGAAACTACTTTTACCGCGTCAAAAATAAATTTGATAGTATTTTAATGTGACAAACATTTTTTCTCTTCAATATTCTTTAATTAACAAATTATAGAGATAATTATTCTATTAAAAACATATTAAACCATAATTATTGACTACAATATTATATAAATAATTAAAGTTGATTTTTTAACAACTTTGGAGAAAATATTTTTAAAACTATTAAAGAAGATCATGATTGAAAAAGATAACTTATATACTAATATATCAAGTTTAAGTAATTATTAAAAAGAATTAACATTTAAGGTTGATACCCAAAAGCATAAATCTTTAATGATGTGTTATATTTTATAATAAAACTATAATAAGATATTAATTATTTAATCTTCATTTTTACAATAAAACTATTCTATATCAGACTCGCTATTTTTTGTAGATATTTGAGAATCTTCTTCTGTTTATTCATAATTTATAATTAATACATTTTTTACTTCGTAGTTAATTCTGTAGTAGGTGATTTTAGAATTTTTTTCTTAGAAGAAATCACTGGATCTGAACTTATTTATATTGCATGCGTTAAATCGGTATTTGTACTTATTCTTGACATTTTGCGAGTATTATTTTCCCTAAAATTTGAATAATCTTTATTACGTGATTCTTGCGCTTCTTCCGATAGTTGTTCTATTGGAAGAAATGCATATTGTATGTCTATGGACCCACACATCAACATTTTGTGCATACTAGGAGGCATGCGATACCAATTGTATAATTTAATGTATAATTCAGCTGTTTCTTTACAATACTGACCAAATATTTCTAGATTGATTTCATATCAACTTGACATTGAAATTAATATATTTCCTAGTTTCATAATTATATTTAAATTTACCCTCGTTATTTTTGCCAATTTTTCTGCATTTTTAAAAAATCTTGCCACATTCCCTGTATTAGAAATACCTCGACCTTGCACTATTTGATCAATTTTCAACCACATTTCATTCCAAAATACATGTTGAATATTTTTCTTTTGCTTCTTTTAATTTGTTTTTTTGTTTATTTGTTATGTGAGAAGTTGACTGGTGAATATTTAATTTGTACGAAATATTTAAAATACATTAAAAAAAATTAATCCACGCGTGCAAAGTTGAAAGCCTATATTTTAGATTATCCTCACTTATTGTGAATTTCTGTATATTTTTCAAACCATTTATATTTTTTTGGTCCACAGTTACAAATAAAACATCTTTGACTGGAAGTATCAGTAATGTTATTTATCACAATTTCAATTGGGATTAATGATTTTATTTATTTTTCAATTGCCTTCACTTCTTCACGAGTATTATTTTTTGTTTTTTTTTTTGTATAAAAATTTAATTGGTCTACAGTTACGTGTCGAAGATGGTGTTTGATTTTTCCAAAGTATATCATTAGTGTAATCAGACGCTGTAAATGTCAACCGCAATGAAACCAAAGAAAATAAAAACACATTTGCATCAGTATATTCTATTTTTTGTTCATTAAATTCTTCTAAGTCATCATCATGATTACTATTTAAATTTTGATCATTTTATATCAAGTGAGTATTTTGGATAAATCCTTGGTGGTATTCAGTTTGACCCGAATTACTATCATACCGCCATTTAAACCCAGTCTTAACATATTTTTCGAAAAAATTTAAATTTTCAGTTAAATCGAAAACTTGAAAAATTCTTCTGTGTGATCCAATAAATTTTGGAGAGGAATAAATGCACCATATTCATATATTTTTAAACTTTCGGGATAATATAGTTTTTTTGTGTCTCGTATGCGGTCATATGAAGGATACACATTGACTCCATGTTTTTTTAAACCTAATCGAGTTTGATGATAAACGTTTTTTGTTACGCAACAATTTACCATATGAGCTAGAGTTTCATCTACTGTATATGGTGTTATATTTTTCCCCTTCAACCTTTCACAAAAAGATTTCCTAATATTTACAGGATGACTGGGAGAATATTCTGTTGACTGTTTTAATAAATCAGCTGCTGCGTGTTTACCTTATTTAAAAAGTGATACTGTTATAGTCGGTAATAATCTTTCTGGCGATGTTGTGTTCACTAACGATTTTACTTTTCGTATTTTAGATCTTTCAGATACATCATAAAATAGTTTTGATGGACGACTGCGTTTATCAACTGTTTTATTTTCATTTTGTTGCAAAATAAATTCGGTATCTAACCACCCCTCGGTTTTAGAAATAAATTTAGTTGCAGTACGATTTACGGCTGACCACTTGCCATTTAACGCAGTTACAAATCCTGAAATTTTACATTTCAATTCATTTTCTTATTTCTCATAAATAGAATGATTTATTTTTTTTTTGCCATATAATTATTTAAAAATAAACGGGTATACACAGAGCACGGATTTAATTGTCGTTGGAATTTTCTGAGGGCATTGAATAAATCATGGTATGTAATATATGTATTATCTACAAAAAAAAAAAAAAAAAAAAAAAAATAAAAAAATAGAAATTAAATGGGCAACTTTGGGCAGACCATATTTTAGAATTTACTTAATAGTATGTTTACTATAATATTTTAATAAAATTCGGGACTCTATTATGTGCTTTTTTTTCATATCTCTATAGTTGTTAAATTATGATATATTTTTATTATTTTGTTATTAAAGTTTTAACAATTTATTGTTGATTGGAGAGTTAATTAAATTATTAATAATTATTACATACCTCGTTTAGAAGTTTCCATAGTATAAAGTAAATTATCAAAAAAAAACTAAATAATATAATGTTTTATTAAACTTATAACAAATATTTATTGTGGACGTGCGTACCGTCAAGAAAGTCGCTGTGAAATGAAAATATCGCACTAATTGAACTTTTAATGCTATTGATAAAACGTAATAAAAATTAAATAAGCATTCAAAACAAAATTGACAACTCATTATGAAGATTTTTGTACTGCATTTTTATCTAAATTTTGATAGTTTTAATTTTCTTTTTGTCACGGTAAAAATATAATTCGTCTCACTATGTGCCATTGAAATCTACTTTCCTTTAAATAGCGGCCAGGTCATTGTAACGGCTGAGCTAAGTGTTATTATTGCGAAGTAATGGACCACTATAGTTTATAATTTAAAATAAACTCCCTGACTTTTACTCTACTAGCTATTGCGTTTCATCACGACTGTTTCTTTCACGCGTCTTAATATAACCGTCGGATTAGCATGACAGGTTTATCCCTCTTTTCTTTCTCTATTCAGTAATAGTTCTTTTAATGTAAAACGTGTATGTATATAATCTTCAGGATTTTCATTTCTACGTTTTTATATTCAATTTCCTTTATTTATTTTTATTTTTTCTCTTTTGTTCTATTTTTTTCTAGATGGACATTGGATTTGCAATTTCTCCTTAATGTTTTTGTTTTTCGAAATACTGATATGTTTTCATAATAATTAACAATTGATACATACTTAAAAAATAAAAATTCTTTAATTATGAATTTAAAGATATCAAATATTAAATACATTAAAAACTATTTTTATTTTGGGGTAAACATTTTTAGATTTATTTGAGGAATAATTCCGAAACTAATTATTTACACGAATTGTTTAAATTAATACAAATAGTAACTTATGATCTCTAGATTTAAAAAAATAAATTGTGTAAAGTATAATACTGATCCTATAAAGATTGTGGCTGAAAAACGAAACATGGCTATTATTATGAAATAGAGCTAATAAAACTCAATATTTTTTTATCATCTAAACAGATAAAATGTTTCCGGATTGTTAAAGACTTTTTAATTTAAAGTCAATTAAAAGAAAATTGAAACCAGAAAAAAAAAAGATTCAATTCTATAGGTCGTCTATTACAGTCCTAAAGTTAGGATGGAAAATCCTTTTGGAAGTACAACTAGTACTATAAATAAAGTTTTGTTTTTATATCCGTAATAAGATTTAAGCTACTGAAGTTAAAAAATGATCTTCTCAATACCCCATAGTTATACGGTGTTCTGTGAGTTACATATTTAGATGAGTCGCAATAATGGTTTATAATGATTTAATAATAATTTAAGGACGGGGTAGTGATTAGGCAAATTAGCTACATCTATGTGTTTCTTAGTACTAAATTTTATAAAATCGACTAATCATTATATAATCAATATATTTAAATAATATTATATTTTTGTATAATATTAAATATTATTTTAATTTGAATTCTTTATTATAGATTCATAATAAATTATAATTTAATTTAATTAATATATGTTTATTAAAATGTTTTGGTTTAAATTCGATTTCCCACAAAATTAATATTTTGATGGCTGTTGTCGTTTTAAATAATTTTCTAAGAATTTTATGCTTATAATACATTTCCAAAATATTTATTTTTTTTTTATCCAAGAACTTTTAAAGTAAAAATCTCGATACTGTATATTAACTATTATTTCGGCCATTTTTCATAGTTTTCTTTATTTTTTTAGATTGGCATCTCGAGAAACTATTGTTTTTGACATGATTTTCTAACGTACGAAGGATTGCCAATTTCAACTTTAAACCCTCTAATTTCACATTCGACTTGGTGGGTCCAGAGCGAAAAAAGGAGCTTATCAATTTCTTCAAAGGGAGGGGGTTCAAGTAATTTATGGACCGTCCGAGATACAATAAACGTACTGGACCTGAGAAAAAACAACCAAGAATTTTTGGCTTTTCACCAACACATCGTTATATGGTTGATACGGTGTGTGGGAATAGCCTAGGGTAAACGTCCCTTTTATTATGCTCTGTGGTGGTGGTAGGTTTTTTGCCCACTCTTTCCCTCGGGCTCTTAACGTACATAATTCATGTTCCTGTATCGCCTCGAACGAACGCATCGCCGAATCGGCGTTTTCCTCGGAATACTTCCGCGGGATTTTAATATGAGGATAACGAAATCCCATAATCCCTGGGTCCTATTACAAATGCTGTATAAATAAAAGAATGTTTTTTTTTTTTAAGTTGTTATTATTGAATGATAGTCTGATAACTGTGTTTGGGTTAGCTCATTATTATTATACTTTGGGTGTTATAGAAAATTTTACATGGCTTATTTTTGTATCGTATTTTATCGATTTCCTCGTTTATTCTTGTTGTAAAAATCATTTAATTTATAATTATTTTGTTGTTATTATATTCTATATCAAATCTTATAATTCATAAGTTTCTTTCAAGGTAAAACATTTAATTTTTGGAGTAAGTATAAACATAATATTTAGGTTTTGAAAAAATGTTGATTCTAATTAAGTTACATATTTTTTCAAGTATTTATTGAATAGTTTATCAATTAATATTTTTTTTAAAATTTATGTTAGATTACTTTAATGCAGTTTTAATTTGAAAGTATATTCTATAATATTTTGTAGATAAGTTATTAATTATTGTATAGAATTTAATTACCTATTTTTTAGATATTTTTTGAAAAGCAAATTTGTCATTACAAATATATTATTTTTATTTTTCAAACTTAAACGTCGGTTATGAATATAAAAAATTTCGTCTAATACCTAGGGATTATAATGATAATAAATCAATTTAGTGGAGAAATTAAAAACTATGATAAACGAACATAATATTTTATATGTATAACTATAATAGTATATAATATATACTATATATGAAAAAACTTAACTTTTGTAGATGGTTACCAGAATAATTTCTGACTTGGTTTCAGTTCCGGTGATGATATAAAACTGTATTAAAACTCTTTAACCAATTTTGAGTATTTACAATACAGTCAAGGTCTTTTGTACCTTAGTTGTGTATGACTCGGACCTTTATAAATGTGTGCGGAAATGCTCTTGAAAGTGGGCTTTTTTATATTTACTTTTATTGTTTTCGGTTTTCGAAAAAACCTTATTCAGTATAAGAGTGTTGGTGAAGCCGAGAAACGGTCCTTGTGATTCAAAAAGCCACTACACGTAATAACAGACTCTCGTCCTGTGCGGGACTTATCGTGAAATTCCCACCGGATGTGAAGTTTAGCATACGAGAAGTTTGAACTCCCTCTCCTTATAAGTTATTCGCTCGATATTATATCCGAGTCTCGTTATCATTAGCATTTAATTACATACGTACACACGTAGAATAAAAAATGTAATAAAATGTAATACTCTTGGATGATAGTATTATGAAATTTAATATAGTAAGCCCCAATGGAATTTTTATGAAAACCTTACTAAGCTTTAAATTTATCAATTTTTATATATATATATAAATTTATAACAACTAGTTTTTGCATAAAATTCAAAGAGAAAATGAAATTCACTTATATATGCATACGAGGGGTGAAGTTATAGGTGGAGAGAATAGTGGTAGTGGTGGCGTTCCCTAATCGCGTGCAACTCTTCCCCCTCCTGGTATTTACCGTCGCGGTCACCACGTCCGCTAATGGTACCTGTTAATATTTGATGGGTTTAAATTCGCAAATACTCCTTGCTAATACGTCTCTTCTCTTACTGTTTAAGTTTGAAGTATTAGAAAATAGTCGTACAAAATGTATATCAATGGTTAACAGTTACATGTGTTGGGAAAATTCGATGGACGTTAAACATAAAATATTTATCTTCTATGTGAAACAGATTTTTTCAGTTGATATTGATTCGGTTCGGTATTTTTTTTTTGCTAAATATTAAGGTTATATTACTAAGAGTATTATTATCAATGTTTATTATTTTGAATCTTAAATGATGAGAGCACAATTTAATTTTTTAATTAATGGACTTGAAATATTAAATAATAAGTATGACTTTTATTAAAAGTGTGTTATAAGTAATTCAAGTAACGTTTATGAATTATAAATTTTAATTTTAAGTAAGATCTTGAAGTGAGTTTTTAAAATCTCATCAATATAAAGTGTGGGAAACACCTTAGTCGTTTTTAGATTTAAAATGTTTTATGTTGTTATATCTTAAAATGTAAGTACATTATTTTCTATGTAAATCCATTTTTACAGGTTTAAGGCACGTTTATCCCTTACTTCTACTCAACTACTGTGCGTACAATTTATTAACAGCGTTGCTTGTCTACTGTAAATTTGGATCCTAATGATTCTATCTTTAAAGCTGGAATTAAATACAGGATACCAATGATTGCCATGTTGGTTGAACCATATACCCCTTTAAATCTATAAGTTTATAGTGTGTTTACTGATTGCTTACTAAATGTTAGAATTTATAAATTTATGTTACGAACATGAACAGTCTAGATTATAATTCATAGATTAATATTTACTAGTGAAAAATAAAATTTTTATTTGATTAGGTTTTAAATTATAGTATAAGGTTTAATTTTTAAACTTTTGAATGTCTTTATTACAATTTTTTTTTATAAAATATGGTATTTGTATCACTGTTATACTTTGACTGCTTGAAAATATATACTTACTTATAATATTTTTGGCTTGTTAATAATAATAAATTATTTTCAGATACCCATTTTTTGAAAATTGTTAATTCATATTTGACATACATTTCACCTCCTTTTATTTAAATCTGTTTAATAGAGTTCAAAGTGATTACGTTTTACAAACATTAGGTATGTTTGAATGCACTTATATCTTAGTTTCTTATTTGCCCTTTTTTTATTCCTATGCTCACTTTAAAAGTGTAATTCTTAGATTATTTTTATTATAACTTTTATTAACATTTATAAATATTATTTTTAATTATGTGCATACTTTTGAGTATTAAAAAATTAATTACTTAATACAGTATTTAAATATAGGAATGTAACTTCAAAAGTTTTGATATTTAAATTATAACCGCTTAGTATATTTTTATTAAAATAAATTGTTTAGAAATTACTAAAATTATATAATTTATTTGGCTTTCATTTTCCATTAAATTTAAAATTTGTGGTTAAAAATTATTTATAGTTGATATTCTGATGATTTCGGATTTTTAAATTTGTATTCATTATCAATGTATACTATAAAATATATATATATTATGTTCTAAAGTGTTAGTATTTTCATTATAAATACATTAAAAATTAATTATTTTGATATTTTGTACTATATTATTTTAGTTACCGAGATAATTAATGAGGGCTGTGTTTCTAAATCGGATTATGTCAGTAGTATGGTGATGAACCACTTGACCTGAAATCCATTCAGGCTTTATAGGGGTTCTATAGCAATTACTCCCTATTCGTTATATCTTAATATATTATTACAAATTAATTTGATCTCGATATATATATATGATATGTGATTGGTTGTAAGAAAATTAACTTTATTTAGGATTTAAATTTCAATTGAGATTTAAATAATAATATATAACAATAAATCCCCTTAATAATTTTATTATTCAGAAATTTTTCTGTAATTGTAAATAATATTAACTAATTAATCACGATAGTAAAATCTTTATTCATATAATTTTATTTATTAGATATATTTTTTGTGTCTTTTTTTTTTATTCGAAGAAATGCCTTTAACTTTATTATATTTTCGAGAATACGATGCTAGTTTAAATAATTCCTTTTGAAGCATTTAACTTCAGTATTCGAATAGTGTTAATAAGTAGCTAGTTGATTTATATTTAATTTACATGGTTAAATACCAATAAGTCCCATTATATCTATATCGTTGCATATTTATTTTATTCGTTAATGTTCATTACTTTTAGAATTAATATGAATATTAATTTTGCTTATAATTAAAATAATCACTCATTTAATAATTTATTTATTTTTCAATCCACAATCAATTTGGTAACCTTTTATTAACTTCGTGTTATTTCTCTGTCATTGTTATGATGTCTTACTTTTTAAAATAAAAATCATCGACCGTATTATTTGAAATGTATATCACATTTTGAATGTTGTTTTATAAATGAAATATGTGGTACACTGATTTTATTTGACGAATGCAGCACTTTATATTAATTTAGTAACATTGTCCATTAAATGGAAAAATGTATGTAACATTAGTTGGTCGGAAAAGGGTTTATTAAGTACACTTATTTATTAAGTTCTTTGCGTATTAAGAGGATCGAAAAATAAGGCCTTTATAATAAAAAATTTTATTCAATTTTTCGGGCCTACATTTTTAAATGCATTTCTGCTTATGATAAGAATAAAGAATTTTAGCGTAAGTACAGTCATCTTTTACTGCTTATTTTCTAATATTACAAGAATTAATAAATAACATGGTACGTTTGTACAAATATATAATTTATTTTATTTTTTATGTTTTTGATTTTATAGTTGGATATATAACATTTGACATTTCTTAATATAAATATACTTCTTACGTTATAAATAATTGTTTAAAGTGTTGTAAAAAGTTTGTTAAGAGTGTTTACAATTAACAAAAAAATTAATTATTTGAAAGTAACATATATTACTTATAAACATTTTTAGAATTCATATGCATTTAATATAAATTTAATATAAATATATATGATAATAGAATTGATAATTTTTTTTCAATTTTATGCCATTGTAGTTTAAATTATGAAAATAAAACTAGTGTTTAAAATAAACATATTTTATTCGTGTTATCCAAGTATAAATAATATATCAATATTAAAGTTAAAAATATTTTTATATGTCAACTGTTGATTATTTATTTTTGCCAACTATTTAAGTTTTTTAATTTTGATATATCATACATTGGTTTTATACTTAATTATTGTTAAAAATAGTACCTTGAGATGATTTTTTCTTTTTAAATACGATAGTTTCAAAAAAACCTGTCCAAACTATAAATTAGTCCAACTGGCTATTAGCGTTAGTCCATCTTTATGCTAATGATTTTATCATTGGGTGTTTCACCTCCTCTTGCCAGAATTGATGGACAATCCAACATAATATTAGCTTAGTTTTGAAAGAGGTTGACCTTTTTTTTTGTTTCTTAAAAAATACAAGTACTTTTTCCATCTTATGATAGTCATTTATAAAGTATAATTTTTTTTTGATTCATACTAATGGCTTGATAATTTTTTATTCTTCACTCATATAATATTATTTACTTTATGTTTAAAACTATTAAGTATAATTATTGGGGAAAACATGTCGACTTCAGTTTCTAGTCGTGACCACAAAGCTTTTATCTGTTCAAATGTCCAATAAAAATGTTTGTGCACAAGAAAGTAATTTTTCTATCGAGTGCCCTAGGGTTTGTAGGGATATCCCATTAACCGTTGTGGTTGCCGATGTACCTTTATTCATTCGCCTCCAGGCTGTCGCTTCACTGTTTTCGTGTGTCTACAGGGATGGTTTTTTTTTCGTTTCACGTCTAAAGGTTTCCATATAACCGTCACCCTGGTATTTGTCTTCAATTATCGGTTCGGTCTGGCGACGCGTCAATGTGTATATACTGATAAAATAACAAAAAATTATTATTTTAATATTAATGAAAAAATGGAGTTTCATAAATTTTGAAATAACAGTTACAACAACAGACGGCGATTTTTCATTTCACTATGTAAACTCCAACGATATTTGACGAATCGATTCATGTTGTCCCATGGGTATTGACGTCAACTATTATTATACGGATTCTCAATGACGAAAAAACTTTATAATATTGACATGAGTTATCTGTCCATTTTGTTTTAGAATATTGGTATTTTTAATGATAATACATTTAATAATTTTTATTTTTATCAATATCTGAGAATAATTCGTGTTGAAATTAAATTTAAATTTTTTAAAAAATATGATTGATCACTTTAAATAATTCAAATATACTTTTATTTTAATTTAGTTTTGAAATTTATATACTTTAGATATCTTATAGTTATTTGTACTAAATTCGACAGAATTATAAAATTATTATACTTTATAATAACTTTTTAGTTTAAAGAAAAAAGTATTTGGTTTTATTGCTTTTTGGGGTAAACATTTCTTATATGCCTTACAAAATGATATGATTATTGTACATATAGTAATTATATTTAAGGATCAGTGAACATTTATATAAAATCTTAATTGTTCAATAATAAAATAAATATTTAAATTTAACTAAAGAGCTTCAATCTAAATAAATTCTATTTCGTGATATTTTTTGTTCATTAGTTATTAATACAATTATTATTGATTTATGTTTCTGCTTACACTAATAGAAAAATAAAACTTTTTGTTATTGTTACTTATATTTTCCAAAAGTTTGTTCTACAAAATAAATTTGTTTAATATGCATTCATTTTATTTAATAACATAAGTTCTTAACTATTGATTTGTTAATTTAATGTATGAACATAGTATTGTTAAGAAAACAAATATTTGAATATAAATTAAAAATTACTTACGTATATGTTATATGAATATATATAAATGCATGATGTGCACATATATTCTCGTTTGAGCGCGTACTCACGTGTACCAATATACAGTGTGTTTCATTGAAATGGTAATACGACATATTTTTATTTAACGACCTCGGATTGAAATGGGTATTTCAGGTGGATATAGGGAGTATTGTAATACACATTTTCGGATGACTTTTAAATGTTTAACCCTTTCAGTGTTTGCATGCGCAGTACAAATAGCATTTCTTTTAAATGGCAACAGGTATTTTTAACACAAGATTAATTTAATAATACTTAAATAAATAAATTATTTTTCTAAATAAATAATTGACTGATTTATAGCGATTGAAAAACATCTTTGCTTAATTTTGAAAAATGTTAAAATATCCGAATTTAGTTATTATAAAATTATTTATGATAAGAAAAAGCGTACACGGAAGAATGAATTGTAAAGGTTCTTTAAATTCAGTTAATGTTAAGTTTTATTTTTATTTTAAACAATTTATGACAAAAGTAGTCATCGTAATCTTATGCATTGTGTGAAGTTTTGTCCATTATACTGTAAATATGTTGCAAAATGTTGTATAACATCTTGAGTAACTGCCGTAATCTGTTCATTAGTTGGTTCTGGCATATTTCCTTGATTTTCTGTTTTAAATGCTGAAGATTATTCTGTGAGTTATTGTAAAATACAGATTGAAATACCATCAAAGAAAAAAAAACAAGTGAACTAGTAGGCCAAGCTATTAGACCATATGTTCTTATCCATCAATTTCTAAAAGTAATATTAGGTATTGTCTTACATGATCTATAGCATTTAAAACTGTTTAAAATAGTGTAATTTAGTACTCCCTATTTCCCTTAGAAAACCACATTTCAGTCCGAGGTCATTAGATAGAAATATTTTGTGCTACCAATAGAGTGAAACACACATACTGTACATTTTAAATATAGTATGTACTTGTTAGTTGTAATGGACGAGTAAAATCGCATAATAAGCCCAGAGTCAACAAACAACCGTGGTTATTTAACCTGGCGTTTCTAACCGTAATTAACGTAGACTGGGGGGTTAGTGGCTTTGTATATGTGTGTATCCGGATGTAGTGTGCTTGTAGGTAGAGGGTAGTTAGACAAAAGATGGACGAGCCCCGTGGGAGGTTTTATAATGTACATTACACGTCACCTATGCGTGGAAAGAATAGCCCTTTGGATTACTAAGTTTTTTTCTCTCATAGTATTCTCTTATTCATAGATAACTATTGCGTTTTAAATAAATTTTTATTGGTTTTAGTACAATTTCAAATGTCTTTGATCCATGAATCAGGAAATACATTGGTGAATGTTATAATAAGTTAATTTCCAAAAAGATGCCCATATTAACGCATATACTTTTTTAACTCTTGACTTATATACTTTAGTTATATATTTACTCAAAATTGAAATAAGATAAAAAAAAAAAATATGACTGGCTTTTTAAAACCATCAGAAATGTATTTATAGGTTTGAGAATTACAGATGATTATTTTATATTTTATTTATACTCAATAGATGATTGCTGGAGTTTTTGAAAATTCTGCAATGCTCAACATTTAAAAATACTTAAATGTGGTAGATTATTTTACCAAGTAATATTTATTGACTATATTACACATTGTTACTTTTTTTAAGTCTATCATTTATAATATGTATAAATATTGAGGGTAATTGAAATAAATTTATTTATGTTTATTTTTATTATATTCAAGAATTCGTTAATAACAAAATCGAAGTAACTAATTAAATAAATATTCGTTTATCCTGTACGTAATAATAATTATATTTTATTTATGGAACCACCCCACTATTACACTAATGAAACAAAATATGTCAGTATTATTGAATTTTAATGTTAAGTTATATAATTTAAAATTTTATAGTTGATTATTTTCCTGTAGAAATATGTTAATATTTTTCTTCTTCTTCTTGTTATTATATTTTCTGTTATGTATTATTATGACTATTATTTTCATAGCATTTATTCGTTTATTTTTATTTAATTAAATTAAATTAATTTTCATTATTAAAATACGCAAAAGAAACACGTTAAAAAAAACTAATATCTACGTGTTAATGTTATCTGCTGTAGTATGAGATGTACAGTATACTAGATTCGATTAATTTAATGTTAATATTATATATATATATTACATTCTTTAGGTAGTGTTGTAAGATAAATATGTATTCAAACCCTTATTTTTGTATTTATAAATTTAACTATGAAAAAGTTACCAATGACAACGAATATGATAAATAGACAATGAACGAACAAAAAGTGAATTAAAATATCTTATTTTTAGTGTAGAAATCTAATATTAAAGTAATATGTTTAATTGGTATAATACTAGGGCATATTACAGAATTATATTAGTTGATATTATTAAACTTTTGTGTATAATGTAATACACGTTTTAAAAAGTGCTATGAACAAGATGACTTATTCAATAGCATTTTCCGCTACAAAAGTATAAAACAATAGCGTTTGCATTACTACTTGAAAGTCTTTAATAACACTGAGGAAGAGAATTTACTGAAAGAAGTAAGAATAGAGTTGCCTGCCATTCGATACCAGAAAACCATAGTCCTTGCTCAGTAATTTAAACTATAGAGAACGCTTAAGAATGGATTTCTTTAAAGTCTTTTATTTTCACAATAACGTCTTTTATTTTTCCATTCTCAAGCATGTTCAGTTTTTTGTTTATTATTATGAAGAAGTTGAGATAAAGAAGTGTTTATAATATTTTTTAACTCATTCCCTCGTAAGTAGGTTATATATATAGAAATCCGTGTGTATAAGTGAAAAGTTTTACCTAGCCATAATACGAGTATTTAAGTAATTAGTATGAGTCTTAAGTAAAAGGGATATGCGATAACAGCAATTTAATATTCAATTTTCTGTTCATATATCATGACTACAAAACAGTGGATTTATTCTTGTCTTGGAACTAAAGAAAAATAGAAGTTTCAAAAATAAAGAAAAAACTATAGAAAGATCTAACACTTAAATGAAATAAGAGCGAAGTTCACTCTTCCATTAGAAAAAGTTAATATGGATAATTTGATGCTGATAGAAATGGGTTTAAAAAAAAAAATTACCACAGTAACAGTTTTTTTTTTTCAGTACTGAGATCTTTGTATGCGATATTATGAGGTTACAATTTCGCCTGTATAATAGGTCCGGTACAATTTTGATAGTTATTGTTAAAACTAGAGGAGAACGTAATACCGAAGTTCGGTATGGTTTGTGAATTGGAAAGGGTAAAGGCAAAAAAAAAATCCTATTGGGATTGTTCTCTAACTGAGTTTGTTTTTTGCTTGTTTCCCCAGGTTGAGATAAGCCAAATGCTATTAAAATACGAGTACGTACACTGTTCTGCTTTACCTAGCGGGTTAGACCTCGAATATAACGGTGCTATAGTTGCTTGTTTATATTTTTGCAATATATTCATGACTTAAAATATATATTTGCATTTAAAGGATTGATGCTAGTATAATAAATCATGCTAATCGTGATAAATTTGATGATTTTTAATCTTTAAGTTATTGAATTTAAAATAAAACAAAATGTAATTTTAAATACAGCGAAATTTTAATTTTAGATGTACACATAATTGTATCGAGTTGTTAGTTACTTTTTATTATCTTATTAATTTTCAATGATTGTAATTATTTTGACTGTATAAAAATCACTGATTATTTGTTTCAAAAAAGTTCAGTTGAGTGACATTACTTAATTGACTTAGACTATAACATGTTCAGAATTTTATCATACTTTTATGTGTAATGTAATAAATTGGTCTTTAACACCGAACGTGTTGTACCATTTATATGATGTTTTGCCATAAATGATTGTTTATTTGGTTCTGTTTTACAATTATTAATATTTTTATCCCTAAAATTCGTGTTAAGTACTTGTTTGTGAAATAATTAATATTAATAGTTTAACATTACATATTAGAAATTATCTATCGAACTCTATAAAGTAGGGCATATAGTAGTTAACCGGGGTTATCACTGCGATGGATGGCCATCTAGATTTTTGTGACGAAGTCACACAAATATACATACATCAAGTTGACACATATTTTATAAAAAGTACACTAATTTATATACCTACCATTAAACCTAATGGCTTAAATTCCTTGGAATTGATAAAGATATTAAATAATAATAATTTTTTGTTTATGAAAATATATTAAGTGTTTATAATTATATGATTTTACCATTAAGAGCAATTTTATTTTATTATTACTATATAGTTTATATATTATGTTTTTAATTATAATTTTATAATAGGTTAATATGTTAATCATTCAGATAATTTGTCTTATTAAACTTTTTACAGCAATTATTGTTAATTTGAGATAATATTATTGTTTTCTTGAACTGACGTACTAGAATATTTAGCACTATTTAAGTTATATTTTCATAGTATACATTATGTTTAGATATATTTAATTTTTTTATAATGATCCGATTTGATGTGTAATTTGTTTTTTTTTTAAATAATGAAAAATTGTATAAAACATATATAAAACATCGTATATTTTTAAAATTTATATTGGCTTAGCTTGCAATAATTATTTAAAAATGTATTATTTATTATTTAAAATGTATATTTATTTTTAATTTCTTAGGAAAATTTCTTTGTTTAATTGGAACAATTTTTGTCATATCAGTTGTTCAATCTCGGAGTCAATTAACACGTCATTATAATTGTCTATCTCTATATGATCATTATGCGTTGTATATACTGATATTTGAATTCATACATATAAAAATAATGTATGAAATTATGAAAATACATATGGGTTTGTTTTTAGAGCGATTAGTATATATTCGTTGTAGACGGGCAATAAATTATCATAGAATACTTTACCAAATATTTTACTTTGGCATAAAAGAAAAAATTAAGTTATATTTGAAATGTTAATTACTTTTTAATTTTTGAAATTTCACTCTTGTGTAGACATAAGAAAAAATTATCCTTGAGATCATTTGACGGTTTTTAAGATTGAAAATTAATTGTATACTCTAAATCATTTCGTATTTGCCAATTAATACAATTTTCAATGAAACAAAACTAACTTGGTCTATTGATACTTATAAAATATATTCATTAAATGATGTGTATTTAGGAGTTTGTTTGATCATGAAACTGCACTTATTAATATTATTTGCTAGCAAATCCGTTATAACAGAGTTTATTGAATACATTTCGTTCATAATAACTCATTTAATTGAATGTATGAGTGTAATTAATATATTTTTATTTTAACATAATTTTCTTATATATTTAACGTAAAATATACTGTATTTATGTGGATTTATTGTGATAAACACGGATTTATTAACTACATTGATAAATAAATGTTTTTAAAATTGATTTCTTGTACACAGTTTGGGCGATCATTCTTTGTAAAAAAATTAGATGTGTTTAAAAAACTATTCAATTACCTCGTGTTGTGTTATAATATTTATTTTCGCCTTATTTTATCAGTTATAACTTATCTCATTAGTTGCACTCAGTACATTAGGATAAAATTGTTTTTATTCACGCATGACGACGTTTAGATATGTTCTCAAATCCGTCATCACATCGTAAAATAAAACATTACGACATTATTCAATATATATATATATATATAGTGATATAATGTATAAATATAGTAAATATCATAATCAGAGTTTACTTACAGATTTCATTGGTGGCTTTTTCTTTTATTACGAAAATAAGTTTTCGTTTTTTTTCCCCTTCGAAGTTTATCAAAGTGTACACATGTCGGCGGAAGCGAGTAGGAAAGTTGCCTTAATTTTTGGACTAGACCCCTGCAGGAGGGGGATATCCTCTCTATTCTACACGTATATTTGATTGCCTCGTTGTAAATGCGATGGTAGTGTATATAAAGTAGTCGACTAAGGGAGTGCTTGGCGACTTTAGTATTGGTGGTGCTGTGGTGTGCGAAAAAAAAAGAGGAGAGTTTTCTTTATCCCGGTACAGTGTTGGCCGGCGATGATAGGAGGCGTAGAGTAAATTAAAGTTAACGTGGGTTTTCAATTAAACAATACCCTGGGTTTTTCTCAGTTACGTAGAGCGCGAAAAGTTCCGTTTTCCCATCACATCCTCTCTCCTTCACTACCCTACCCCCTCTACAATATCAGCGTAGTCCATCGTCATCATCATACTCTTTGCAGCTACTGGATGAGTTCTGTTCAGTCTTCCACACCGTCTTCTACTCTTCCATAGTCAACTCACTCTAACAACATCTCGCCCAAAGAACTTATCCGTAAATCGCACGCGTGCGTGTTTGAACACATACTCATAGGTATATGGTTCCCTTGATCACGACGTCAAAACCGTAATAATATAATAACACACACACTTTCACGTATCGAACTCTTTCGCCGGGATTGGCTTACAAAAGGGATGATGGTGTAAGATAGCGACAAAACGGAAATGAAGCTGTGTTACACAATCGCTTGTTATATCAATTATTTACGAACGGACTTTTCTCGTTTAATAATGTCGTTAGTGATTGGTAATAGGTATTATTTCTAGGAATTATTGCCGGAAAATATTATGGCGACAAAGTGCAAAGTAAAGCTAAAATAATTCGTTGTAAAAGCTAAATTTAACGATGCTGGTTTTAACAGAATGACTTACGATTTGAGAAGTATTCTGTCTACATTTTTAATCATTTTTTTGTTGTAATTTAATGACTGTGATGTATTTTGTTCTGAAATAATTTTGACGTGTTGGATTACATTTTTGATATCCCTTGTATAGTTGATCTAAATTTATACTGTATCTGAATAAATACGTTATAACTATTTTATCTAATTACTGGTAGATGATACTTTTGGGTAAAATTAGAAAATTGTATTTTCAGATTCAAGTAAAAATATCTGATATTTATTAATTTAATAATTTTAAAATTACAATTTTTGTTTTATATCAGTATACCAATTTTACTTCCTGTTAAAATATTCAAACTGTATGTTTCTTTTAAAAATATATGGTTTTTATTAATGATCATTATTATACTTATTTATTTTTTTGTGCCAATAAATATGTAGTTTTGATAAAAATATAATATTCTTGTTTTATTCCTCACTTTTTCTTAATACATTTTTGTAATATTATTTTCTCTGCTTTTCGTGATATTTTTAAATTATTCACCGATAAATCTCAAACTACCTTTTCTTTCATTCTTTCTGATGTAATGAAACTATTAAATTTAAAAATTAAAATTGTATACATCTTTGAAAATACCTATGTTTCATTAATTATTCATAAATATTAGATTATAAATGAAACGAGGAATGTTTGGTTTTATCATGCTGTGGGTTGTTTGTTTTTTTGAGTGTATCTATTTACATGATTTTGAGTTGAAAGAGTAATCACCAAATAAGAATTTAAAAGTAGGATATGGATTCGAATGATATTTTTGGTTATGTATTTTTATCACGAATTTGCCATTAGTTTTCTTAATAATTGTAAAACATTGACAAAAAGTTGTAAAAATACCACTGCATTTTGGTCATAATTTTCTTAAAGTCAAATTTTTGTTTGATTTGAGACTTAAAAAATAAAAATCGTAAACCATACATTTTTATTGAACGTTTTTTTTCACCGTTTGATACAGATTGTATAATTTTCATGATATTTGTTTTTGAGATTATTTATGGAAAACTGTAATTTTCGTATTAACTTAGTTTTTTTTTTTTTTTAAATATCAATAAAAAACGTTTGCTGGAATAATTTTTGTTTTAAATTGGATAAATGGTTTATAAGCGTCAAAAAATAAATTTTTGTCGAAACTTGTATTTCAACGAATTTCCATTAAACGATATAAATTATTTAGTTAAAAATATTTTATATTTTCGAAATATTAACTGTTTCACCCTATCTCTTTTACCAGTTATTATAAGAGTGAAATGTATACAAGTTTAAAATACCTATATAGCAATACATCATACACTTCATTCAACCGTGGTCTTTCACCAAAACCTAGAAGTCTTGTTCCATTTTAATTTTAATTGTATTAAGTGTATTAAAGTGCATCGAAATCTCAGTAATGAACTATAACTATAATATATGCCCTAGTAATTAACAATAAATTAATTTTTATCCGCGTTTCACTATTTTTTTTTTTACGTTTATTTAATTGATATAGTTGTCTTGAAATTCTGTGTAAGTAAATTATCTACTAATATTCATAGTATCCCTAAATTCTCTATATTCATCGTATGCCTACTAGCATAAGTATAATAAATATAGCATAGCTAAATAAAGCAAGACTAACAAAACTATAATGATATTATATCATTGATATATCTAAGGTAATGTTTAACCAAGCTGAGGAAGATTTGTATAGATTTATAAAACTACATGCGGAAGAAATTTGTTGCGCCCAGTTAAGTCCAGTTAAGATTTTCACCGATGATAAAGTCACTATAGAAGCTTTTGTATTGCTGACGGGGCGGCAAAAAACCCGTTAGCTGTGTAATTTACCAGCATCCGGCCGAGAAAATCTTACACGATGTATGTGTCTAAAAAAAAAAAACCGTAAAAAGGAATTGGGATAAAAAAAAAAGTGAGGTCCTGTACGTTACAAATTAGTCGGTCGGCCGATCTCCTGATGATAAACAACAAGCATAAGGTGGAAGAGAGGGTTACAGCTGTTTTCTACCGGACGCTTTTAAAGTGGTTCGCAAGCTGACACTACGTTAAGTGCCGCACCGAACCCGCCCCCTAGTAGTAGTTGTAGTTATAGTTGTAGTTGTTTTGAAGACAAATAGTGGTGGGAGTGTTTTACTGTGTACGTGATATAGTGGGACGCAAAAGAAACAAAGTGACTTTAGCTGAGATAATTGAAGTACTATGTCCTACCGAAAATCATACGAATCATGAACATATATTAATTACTTTTTTGATCTGGCCAAATAAAAATATTGCAATATTTAAAAAATGGTATTTATTTAACTGAAAAATTTTTTTTTTCTATTATTTACTATACAATTTTATATGGTTTTTAAAATTAAAAGAATAAACTATTATTATATATATTTTCAATTCCAATGATAAAAAATAGAAATAATAAAATAAAATAAAATAAATAGTTTAAAAATTATAATTCCAATAAATAGATCTAGGCTTAAATTAAAAATGTATTAAAATATTTTTTCTTGTATCATTAAGCGCTAAAAACGAAATTAACTATGTTTTATTTTAGAACGTTGAATTCTTTGTTTTAAGATTACAGTTGTTGATTGTATTCCTTTTTTTAAGAATGTAAATTAAATTTGAGTGATATATATATATATTATATAAATATAATGATGTTAAAAAAGAGTATACTGGCATTTTAATAATTTATATGTTCTAGTCATCGGGATAAAAAATTTTATAATATTTTATAAGTTAAAAACCGTTAGAAACATTTTTTTTTTTTTTTATTATTTTCTTATAATCATGTTTTAAAAATAAATTTTTTGTGAACATTCGTGTATCCAATTAAAATATTTATATTTATCATCAATTAATATTTTATCTGACAGTTAATGTATTGAAAATAATAAATTTTAGTTTTAGTAATTTTATTAATATACATTAGTATACATGTATTTTATATGATATATATATTGATGTGTGTGTGTGTGTTTATATATAGATATATTTATGTATGTATGTATGTATGTATGTAGTGTTATACACAAACATTGTATATGTATATGAATAAAATACATGTTTAAATTAGTATCAAAAATACAAACAATTAATTCGTATTTACTTAATATCTCTTATTTTTATAACATTTCTTGGAGACTCAGTTTATTTACTCTCATTTAATTAATATTTAAGTTAATATTATTACTCAATATGTATGAAAAATATTTGTGAGCGAAAACGGATTAAGTATACTTAATATGTGCCGAACTAAAACCTGTTCAATTGACATTTATATTTATTGACGGATTAGTAAAATTAAAATTAATTTTTTGTCTGTCAAATTGTTGACAAGTTATGAGTTTATTATCAATGAGTATGGAATAAAAATTATTTTTGAAGAACACTTGCCTAGATAGAAAAATAAAAATAAAATTATTAATTATTATGAATGAGTTTTGGTCTACCCTAGTGGGTCATATTATTTTATTGTTTCCGGCGACTGTCAGTCTGATTTCCAATTTGAATGGAGTTCTTTTTTATTGTTATTTTATTTTTTGATAAACGTAATGAAAATACCAAAGCAAATTATATAGATTTAAAAATTTTATTTAAATTACCGATCGTTAAATTAAATTCAAGGCAAATTATTATTTAGATAGTTATTTTTTTAATACTTCTTTCGACTCATCAATCAATTACGCTGTAATTCTCGATTAATCGTTTGGTTATCAATTATGATTTATCTAATAAGGAGGTTTAATATAAATTAGTTACACAAGATTTATTCTAACACTAATCAAATGACAAGTCCAGTAAAATAATTACCAACTATAAGTTGTGTAAGTATTTAGTTACTTATTATATTTTATTATATTGAACTAAATATATCATATATTCATAGGTCTAATGAAATTCTAATGAATTAATGTACAATTTATGTTATAAAAACATTACATTTTCTTAACGATTATAAACGGAAAAATTTTATCGATATTCAACTTTGTTCATATTTTTTTATTATTTTACTTAAATAAATATACATTTTTAATTGGTAGCATATTTGTGGAAAAAGTGTGATTCTAAGAAAATATATATTTTATAATTATTGTATATTTATAAGTTACTACCAAAATAGCCAATTGGGGTTTTCAAATGTGCCTAATATTATAAGGTTTAAATTATTACTTATAACTGATAATTTATTAAGATCATATTTATAGTAATATTGATATTTTATTTTATGATTAGTTGATTAGTTTCGAATTATAATTAATTCATACATGTATTTTTAGCTATTAAATATTATGAGTAATTGATAGGCAGATTTGAAGAATTATTAAGTTACATGTACACAGTGAGAATTAATATATCTGTAAGTATATATATATATATTTTAGTTATTTATTATTAACATCTTTATACATTTGAACTGATAACGTACTGTATATGACAATGCTTGTGTTATAAGTAGGGCCCGGATTTCAATGCATATTATTTTGGTTGATCATACCCAATGCTCTCTAAGAACATAATTCGTTTCATGTAACAAGGGTTTCAAAACTACAAATTTTATTTTGCACTTTTTTTTTTTTTTGCATATTTCGACTTTTTTCATTTTTAGAGCAGTTTTAGTATTATTGGGTCATTTTGTTGGTTTTTAATGCATATTTGTTTGATGTACTAAACAAATTTAGCCTATTCAAAATATAATCAAAAGACAAATTATTTTCTTGATATTTAAGCAGGTTTATCGGGTTTTTTCCATACACATTGTCAATCTTTATTTTTCGATTCAGTTTTTATCTTATCTTAATTTATTATTTATTATGGAACGTCACCAGTATTCAGTCAAATAACAAATAATCAGCTGTAGTTCATATTACCTTGTATACATACGTTGCTCGTATTACGTGTGATTTTGATTTTAATGTATTAAATAGTGCGTTAAATAATGCCCCAAAAAAAAAAAAAAAAAATATGTAATTTTTAACGTCATTTTTTCATTTTGAAGTTCGTTTTTGTGGTAAAATGCATTTATTAAGGACATTTTTGGCTATTTTTTAGAGCATATTTGTATGATTTTCAGTGCATTTATATCCGGGCTCTAGTTTTAAGAATATATTAATTTTAAATTCTTCGACTCGTATTTATTAAATTCAATTTTTATTTGTGATGTTTGATGTTTAAATTTATTTAAATTATATCATAATCTTATGTTTACGAAAAAAAATATTGACATTTTTAGTAAATTTTCTAATATTTACAAATGTAAATTAAATCAATTGTATTGTAAATGTGATATTCTAATACAAATGTATGGAATTATATTTTCAATTTCAAATAATACAATCAGTTATTCTAGTATTTTATATAAGTAAATATATTTATCTGAATAATGTGACTAATAAATTATAATTAATTACAGTATTCATTTAGCTATCTAATTGCATTTTTATCCAAACTTACGTAGTACCATCTAAGGATGCTTTTATTTTTATTTATTTTTTTAATTCTTTAGCTTCAACTACAATGGTTATTAGCTTATAATTATGGATATACAACGTTTTTTGTTATTTTTTTTACAATTTGTATTATTATGTCTAAAATGTAATTTGATTAATTTGTATTAGTATGGTTGTTTAAGGAAATTGATCATGTTATTTATTGCTTCTGGTTGTGGTCCTAGGCTTTCGTGGAGTTGGTCTGGTATATTGTTTCTAAGGATACTTATTTAAGTAAAATATGATTAAGAATTTTTTCATTATGAATTGTGATTTTAACGTTATTATGGCTTTCTTGATAGTATTACATTTATTTCGAGATAATATCTTAACGTTAAAACTTATTGTTGAACTTATGTATCCTCAGACTTATGATGATTTTCATTTGATGAATTATTATGAATTTTTAGAACCTTTAAACATAGTTTAGTTTATCAGAAGTCCGTGTTTTATGTTGTAAAAAAAAAAAAAAAATGCTTGTATATTCTGAGGAACTAATTGATTTTGGAAACCAGAGACTTAATTATTTGGTTCCTGGAGTGCTTTCGTGAGAATTATCCAAGCGTTTCTACTTTTTTTCAAGAGTATAAAATAAACACACATAATTTAAAAATCTCTTTTAAAATGTTAGTCATTTAACTTTGGCATTAAAATAAACATGTTTTTTGACTTTAAACTGAAAATAATGGGGTTCAGTATATTTTAACCATAACCCAGGAACTTTAAAGATGTATAATGAAGGAACGATACTGAAAAGAGTGATATCTACCCATTAAGGTGTACAATTTGTTACTTAATACTATAAGATCGAAGAGAAGATTACTGTAGTGCACTTAGATAGATATACACAGATTAATAATTGAATGAGCAGGTTTTCTTTCCTAGGAATTCTGGTCGCTGTCTGAGAATATTAAATAAATCATTCTCCCTAGCATGTCAAAAATCAACTAAAGGTTCTGAAAAAAGTTTATAGAATATTCATGGGACAAATATTTTAGTCCATTGAATGCAATACACACACCTTCGTGGTCGAATTTCTAAAGAAACCCTTATTTGATTTTTAAGCATTTCCCACATATGTTTATAGTTTAGTTCCTTTGATCTCTATACTGTATGGAGTTTATATCGTTGCCGGTAGTGTCAGATGTCAGTATGATAGCCGATCCGTTTTTGAATTTTGTTTACGAGTTCACTTCAGAGTATATTTTGGGCTTGTATTGCTGACAATATAACTATACATTTTTTTAAAATTTCAAACGAAAAATCAATACACTTTAATCCAAATGTAAATTTTGACTACTGGTTGTTTATCGATAAGTATAGTAAAATGCTACTTTTATAATATTGATAGTAAATTATATTATACACACAGTGGATTTAAAAAAAAAAATGTTATAATTTAAAAAAAGTTGAAGTTTATTACTTTATGTATGTATAGTTAAATTTAATATTTATTGTAATAAAGTTATTTTTGAAACATTATTATACTAATTATGATATTTTATAGTTTTAAGGTATCATTTATTTATACTTCATTTGATTGATGAGAGCATTTAAGGTATCATTGAATAAGTAAATATATCGTAAATATAAACACCTGAAATACTATTTTTTTTGGTTTTATTGTGTGTACATGATCACTGTTTGTTTTTAATTGTTGTTGTGATAAGTATCTAGGGATATTTATAAAAATGTCTTAAGCGTAAGAACTTTTTCTTATTTATTCTACATATTAACTTTTCTTTTTACATTTTTATAATAATTATAATTATTTATATAATTTTATTTTATTATAATCAAAGATAGGAAATATTTCCTAAAGACTTTGATGAATTACATATATCTTTTTTTACCATTTCTTTATTATACCAAACAGCTATTAATTTTCGGGCCGCATTACTGAAACTTCTTATTTTTAATTAATTCTGACACGTCTTCCATTTTTTTTTTTAATTATATATTTATTCATGAAAAAGTGAAAAATAACCGTTTCACCGTAGATATAAATATTTATAAAGGAACAAACAATAGGATTTTGATTGATGTCAAACGGTCGAAAAATAAACATGGGATCCTAGCGTAATAAGACGGTTATACAAAGAATAATATACTTACCAAATTTAGAAATTATTTTTGTAATTTAAATTAGGCATCTTTTTTTGCTCACTAGAGGAGTTGAAAATTATATTCCTATATATATATTAAATAACAAACGTTAAAAACACGTAATACAGTTTTCTTCTTATTGAAAAATTTACTCTAGTTTTTTTCTTAACAATGAACACATTTAAAAGCTTCCTCCTTTACTTACAACACTTTTCTGCACCTTTTTGGGTTTTTATAAACACTTAAGGTATTAAAAATGTAAAGCGTTAAGTAAAGTCTGGGTCGGATAATTTTCCGGTTTCTGTTGGTTCGGAGAACTGCACGTGGTCTTCCTAATGTTTACAGGCGCCAATTTCTCCGCATTTCCATTTATTCAATACTTGACACGTAAGTATATTACAGCGCAATAAATATCCTACGTTATTTGTCAACAACAACGAAAAAGGTCAAAATATTTCTGCATAAATATTCATGTTGCACGGAGATAGAAAAAGTATCGAGGCAAAAGTCTCTCGAATTCATTTTTACTGTTTCGGTAAAAATAAAAATAAAAACTACGATGAATAATCCAAAAAATAAAAATAAGAAAAATAGTTACCTAACGAATTTATGTAGCGCCTCTTGTATGACGGCTAAGTATATATATATATATATATATATATATATATAGCTTAAGTGACCCGAAGAAGTTTCTTTATAGAAGTATCAACAATTTGAAGTTTTTGATACTCGGGATACAGTAATAACAAAACAACTCACGTTGAGTAAAATGTAGTAAATGAGGAGAATGAATGTTTAAACTACCTCAAAAATACTTAGAATGTTGAAAATGTTATTTTCTCTATTTACTTTGTTTTTTATTTGGGGGTGCATTTTTAAAATCCCGTTAGACTTCGGAGAACTTTATTGTTTTTAAATATATGTGAAACTGAATTAAAAAAAAATTCAGGGAAAGAAAGAAATTTAACTTAGATACCATTTGTCACGTAATATTTTTTAATGTGAATCTAAATATGTTATGGCAAAGGTTATCATACATAAAGCTTTCATAAATTTGAGTGAATGATGAAACAAAATGAAAAGTTTTTAAATCTCAAAGGTTCATAGTTTTAGAATAGACTAGCTATTATTATTACTATTATTATTTGGCTTGTTAAAACTTTTCAAACTAGTTTTCATAGTATTTCAATTATTTAATTTAGGCCATTGTTCCGTAGATATATTTATTATGTGACACTTTTTTTCATTCATTATTGAATTTATCAATTTTCTCAGCCAATTGCAATTAATAATTTAGATATGAAAATAATGTAAAAATTTAATAAGTTTTGTTTGTTAAATTGTTGACCAAGTAAATCACTGAGTATAAATAAATAATCCTTGGTTTTTTTAATTGTACTCATATACAACTTTTTATGTAATAATATTGAGTATAACAGACAAATAATGTATTAATATTTATAAGTTTTACTTTTATTGTGTGAAAGTATACATTAAAAATCAAATTGATTATGGAATTAAATATTTTCATTTTAAACAATATAATTTAATATAATTTTTTTGTCTTAAAATAAATATAAATTTCTTAGGGATTTATTGTTCACCGTCGATATATATTTATATGTTTTATGATAAAATAACAAAAAACCGAATCAGTCTAACTTATTCCCCAATATTCGTGTTCGGAAGTCAAATGTATTGTAATTTCATGCAAGTATGTAGCTATAGGATGTTTTTTATTTTGAAACATGAACTAATGTTCTAAAATCAAAGATTGAATCATCAGGTTGTTTTTTTCTTATGATGACTGTTAATTAATATTGTATTATGCTTATTTATGGTATACTCTAATATTGAAATCGATGCATTTCTATTTTAGTACCAATTGTTTTATACGTGTTTAAATGTTATAATAAATCATGTTAATTAATATTTATTATTGTCTATAGAGCCTCCGTCGTTAACAGTTAAGCCGAGACCACAGCAGGCGAAAACCAATAGTGTGGCTTCGTTTTACTGTGGTGCCCGTGGTGACCCCCGTCCTACCATCCAATGGAAAAAGAACAACAAGCGGGTAACGGATTCGTTGAGTCGATATGAAATCGTGGATAAAGTGGTTGGTGACAGTGAAACCGGGTCGGTTTTGCGCATAGAGCCTACTCGGGCGCCTAGGGATAACGCGGTCTACGAATGTTTTGCCGAAAATGGCGTGGGTGATGCTGTCAGTGCAAATGCTAAACTTGAAGTGTATGATGGTAAGTACAAAACTTTTCCTTTAATAATCGTGATTATTATATATGCATTTGGTTTTTGTTCACGCACATTTTTGTATTTATTATTATCATTGTATTTATACGACCGAAGACAATGTTTCTTCCATCAACCTTGTCTTTGACCAAACTTCGAATGAGCTAAAACCGTATTTAAAAACAATTTTTCTGTTGTTGCTGTTGTTGTGGTATGTATCAAAAATAAATGTTTCCCCTCCCCGCCAGCCAGTGCACTGTTATTTCTTTTCTTCGAGCATCCGTTTCGAAGAGGGTTTGCCAAGTGGTTTGTTTGCTCTCTCTTTCCCTTCTGGTCTTTCCTCATGCATCGTTTCTGGCGTGAAAACGGAGCCGGTCTCATTCTATCCGCCAGAGCTGCGAACACATTTCCCATTCGAAGTTAATCATGTAGAAGTTTACAATAATATAAAATTCCCTTTTACTCGATTTGTCGGAAGCGCACTATTTCTGCGTCAAAAAACGCATTCCCTACCCAACAACACAGTGTATTTATCTTACGTAACGTCAACGACAACATTCTACGAAATGCGTATGACTTTTTTTCTTTTCATTCTCATTTTCGGTTCGCATGATAATATCAACTCAAATTTTCTCCTCTTAAATGATTCATTGGTTGTTAGGACCTTTATTATTTGCTGTTACCTATGATTTACGGAAATGTTTCCAGTTTTCGTTTGTTGCTCCCTAACGATCATCTTTTAAAACAAACTCAGGCGTTTAATTGAATTTGCTTCTAAACAGAAGACATCGTCTACAAAATATTTTATGTAAATAATATCTAGTTCAAAAATGTATTATTAACGCAGTTGTTTGCCCTACGGGTCTGTTTCTAATTCACAAACCACTCTAAAGTTGTCGGTTGAATCCCAATCCCTTTATAATAATAAGTTCATAATTACTCTGTACATTGCAGTATCCTTCCATCACCTATTTACAGCATCGAATTTCCACAAAAGCCCGAAGGGATCATTGTGTCCAAAAGCAATTATGTCTTTGTGCCATTCGTATCAAAACTAACCATTAATTAAAACATTTCTCAGTAAGCTAAATATGGGCAATATTTTTCTTATTAAAACTATTTATATTTTTAGATACGTTAAACTATTACTTATTAACTTATTTTTGATGAAATGTTAATTTGTTTCGTATCATTTGTCATTTGAATTTTGAAATGCTCGGTAGTCCGTGGGGATTTTTTTTACTAAAAAATTAATTTTATTAATTTAATTTTAGGAATATTGTATATATTTTATATCCCCAAGCCAAATAACTTAAAATTTAATTTCTTTATGAATATTTAAATTTATAGTATTATTATAGATAAACTATGTGGATTTATTTAAATAATTTTAACATTATTAATTATTCTATTTCTTTTAGTACATCATCTTATACAATTAAATTTTTCAAGATTTAAGATCCTTAAAGACTTATGGTAGCAGTTATCATTAAAAGTTGATACTTTTTCTATTTTGTTTAAAGTATAATATTATCTGTTTTTATGCTATATTTTTTTAGTCGTATTGGCAAATTTTTTAGTTATTTATTAATTTTTCAATACATGAATTTCGTTTTAAGAAATGATAAGCAAACTGTTTTTAGAGTAAACGTAGTGGAAGACTATATCGTTTTGGCCGAATGTAGTTGACTTTTCGAGTGTGGAAACTTTTCTCCTGTATAGTAGACCAGACGAATATTGTATACGTATAGATGTTGGTCGGCAGCAGAGTGGGTGGGAAAAAAGTTACCGGCCATTTGAGGTGTATAACAACAAATCACATTAAAAACCGGCCAGATGCGACTTCAGAGCGAAAAGAATGGTGGGGTGGTAAAAATGGCGAAGAAAATGAAAATTAATGGGAGAAAGTTAAAAGACCGCGGCGACGACCTAGCGGTAATTTTTCCCGCTCGGTTACAGAGAGAAAAACTTGCGTGGAGATGACGCCGCTTTTTTCTCCATCCCCTTCATTTTTGGTGGTTTACTGTTATTATAAAGTTTACACGCCCGGGAGTTGATTGATACTGTACGGGCGGCGCGCGATTAGGGAGGTGACGCGCTCGTTTATCACACAGAAGCCAAAACCAACGCTAATGTCAATTAATTCGCTAATTCTTCCTTTTACTTTTTTTTCATTCACCTTTACTAATATAACTTGAATTGAAATGATCGGACATATATATTTGTAAGTGCATTTTAGTTATATTTGGTTGCATTTCGACATGAAATGAGATTCAAGAGATAAATATTTCAAACAATGGCATTATTATAATGTGTACTTAATGTACAATGAATTTATTCGATAGATCGATAGAATTC
The DNA here is from genome assembly GCF_003268045.1 of Sipha flava. Lineage (NCBI taxonomy): Eukaryota > Metazoa > Arthropoda > Insecta > Hemiptera > Aphididae > Sipha > Sipha flava. The sequence continues at coordinate 1,473,496 of NW_020271747.1, forward strand.
ATTTTAAATATATTACAATATTCATTAATCATAGTTTTATTTAATTTTCAATGAAAACATTAATTTTGTTTTATAACAACGTTTTAACTTTTTTTAATTCCGTAAATTTGTATCTCATACAAATGTTTAAATTTTGTCAATTATCAGATCGACTTTTTCAATTTAAATTATTCGTTTTTTCGGATTTTATACTGTAAACAATATTATTAAACTAAATGTTGTCTCGTTTTTATTATCTATTTATATTTTTAACTTAAAGTTATTATTAGTATAAGATGAGAAATAGTATATTGATGTTTATGGGAATAAATATTGAATACTATGAAATTTTATGATCTTATTTTTTTGGTATTTGTTACTCTCTTAATTCAATATTTTTAAAATAACAATCGTCAAAACACAAATAATATTGTTTACAAAAATGTAATATAAAAGTTAAAGGTATTTTGATTTTAAAAACAGTCATGAGTGAAGTATCAATACCAATTTGGCTTGACTACATAGAAATAAGCTGAATGTAATACGTATTCGCACTTTTGTTGGGTAAGAAATAACTATAAATTGTTTGGGTATACACATATTTACTTGCACATTTGTACAAACACCGATAATTATTTCGTTTGGTTTTTTTCTGTTAACTTTTAAATATTGAACCTAAATCAATGAGATTTATCTTCAAAGTAAGTTTCTATTTTCTTTTTGTTTTGTATTAAATTTTATTTAATAATTTATTAAATATTCTCAACTAATATACTCGTAGGTTATATGATAGATTTCAAGCATTTCAAGATTATTTTTGTTGTAGTTCGTTGAAGTTTTTTAGTAAGTTCCAAACCCAGCATTTTTTGTGCACCTAACAAATAATATCTAGAAACTTTTTTCTTTTCTTTGTTTTATTCTTTTTTGATCTGTAGTAGTTTGCTGATAATACGTATCGTATATGTATATATATATATATATAATATAATATTGGACTGGCCGAACAAAAAGCTACATTTTGCCACTACGCTAGCGTGTATCCGAATAAACCGAGAGAAATTTCCGGAATATATCGCCTTCAGGGTCGAGAATAATATACGACTTATCAACCGCAGGTAAACCTTGAGTTTTTTCCTTTGAGAGACGACAGGGTGTTCTTTCTCTCTCTCTCTCTCTCTCTTTTTATATTGTTTTTCTCTACGGTAAAAATATATAATACGTTTTTCCTTCGAAGATTAAATAGAAAAGACGACAGAATATATAACTAGGGGAAAAAATGAATCAGATATACTTGAAAAATGCCTTAAGTGCGTCTTCGAAAGCAGAAGGAAAAAAATACGCCAAAACTGCTTTCGCGTGTTTGTTTTTTACATACTGTTGTCTTTTGTGTATTATACACAATTTGATAATAATAACTCTGATTTTAAATTAATCCCTCCTTCCTTCTTCTCTTGACCTCTCTCCTATGACCCTTCTTGTATTTTGCTAATGTAATCATAAAACAGAGACTGTTACGACCCATTTCGTTGTAACTGTTGAAAAGTTCACTGTTGCCCGGTGTATAGAAATGGTGGATGGGAATAAAAGAGGGTGAGGTTGTGCGTGTCCGGAGTTTTAGACACGACATAATATACATTTCGATAGTTTTGCGCGAGGTTGGAGTTTGAGAAAATAACAAAAACATCGGTGGCAAATAAATGCGAAAGGTCTGGTCTTGTCTCCCTCAATAGGCATACGCCGCATTTAATTAAAATAAAATTTTCAACTTACAAAAATGTAATCACGTACTTCACAATTTTTGTCAAAAATTATTATTATACGTAATAAATAACGTAATAAACCAATTTTTAATGCACGTTTGACTAAGATTTGTAGTTTTTCAATGCTATAAAATGTAGATATTGAAGATTACCTATTTTAAATTCAGTTATTTTATGATTTTTGATTATTATCAGTAAGTTTAGTAATTATATTTTATACCAGTCAATTTATTAAAAAAATGTTTTAGTAATAGCAATATCAATAACAATAACTAATAACTAATTGATACAAATGGTTTATAACCTGTTGTTATTATTTTGTTATTATTACTTGTTGAAAAATTATTCTTTTTGTTTGTATTTAATTTGCTTTGTTATAAACGATTAAAATCACTATTAATAGATTTTATTATAATTTAATTGTCTTGAAAATATAATTTCTAACCATATTAGATATTTGTTTATATTTTTTGAAAAATTAAAGTTTTTTTGCTTTATAAATAATTAACTTTTAGCAAATTTTCGGATATTAATTATTTTATTTAACTCCATAAAAAATATTAAATTATGATTTTCATTTATTTTTTCAAACGTGAATTATCAATAACAAACTAAAAATTATATTTAGAAAGATAATAGAATCCAAAAATTACTTACCCATCCAAGCAATTTTTAACTAGGGAGCTTCTCTCTTCATACCCATTATATGTATACACTTAACAAAATAAGTATATCTAAAATACTGATAAATAATATTATTTACAACTAAAAGTACTCAAATTAATTTAAACCACCCATCCATTCAAATAAGATATGTGGTTGCTCTCTTGATACATGAATTTGGTACCACTGTAACCAGCTACCCACGAATGAGCTGAAGTGCGTACAAGTGTTAAAAATATTATTTCGTTTAAATTAAAAAAAAAATAAAAATATGAACTGGAGTGCTCACATGTAGTCGTCTTATATTTATCGGTTTCACTGTAATGGAGTGTATTTAACATTATTGTGTAATTTTCGTATATTTATTATTCTTTAATTAATACCGCTAGCAGTTTGTTAATATATTTAATTTTATTATTCAAAGTATACGACCTATGTTTACTATAAATAATACGTAAGAATACGTTATTTTGTACGTTATAATATGTATATGTATGAATTTAATAATAATGAAATAGTTATTATGCACTTGCACTATCTTCTTTAATGAATTATTGCTTAGATATGTCAGGTGGACTTATTCCTTGAGTAAGTTCTCTTTCTCTGGCTTAGGAAACAGTTGGTAAATGATTTTGGATTTTGGTTAGCGGGTGATGAGAACTACTGAACTCAATTTAGTTAATACCGAAATAGGATTACGTCAAAATTCGACATTGGTTGCTGTTGCAACATATACACAATCTGATGATGGTATATATGTAGATTCCCGAGTGAGTAAGGCATGCGTGTGTAGTGGTAGCTAGCTTTTGTTTCAACCACCGTAAGCCGCCTTTGCGATGCATGTGGGACTTCCTATATAATATTATACATCCCATTATTGGCCTTCATGTCATCCCAGTTGCATGTCGATGCACTCTCTCTTCTCTATTTGTTTTGAATATATAGAGACTGCCTTCTCCCCGGATCTCAACTTTATTATAGTGGCCAATGGATAATAATCCAGTCCCAGTGGTTTTTGTGTATACTAATAATCGATAAAAATGCTATTTTATGCCATTCTCTTGTCTACTATTTATTATTTTTGAAATTGCTTCGATAACGACCTAAAGGTTAGGTATACCCATTGTGATCAAATTGTTATATTATTGAAAACTTATTACTTATTGGATTAGAATTATCTTAATAGCTTTTTTTTTTTTTTTACAATAACGAAGAATTAGTTTATTTTACAGAATTTTTACTATTATTATTTTCGAATAGGCACTTTAAATTTTAGTTACAACTAATTGCATTTGATCAATCTATGTTAATATTTCTTGTGAAAAATGTATTTTTAATTTATATATTACGATGTATAAAATGTGTATTCATTACGAATAATAAAAATTGTTTAAAGTTTACAATAACCCTAAAAATTTAATTTGTTTTATTATAATTTGTTTATAAATATTTTTGATGATCATTTTTTTTTTTTTTTTATGATTTCAAAATAAATATTTTTTGTTATAATTATTTTGATCTTAATACATGTTATTTTTAAATAAATCAATGGGAATATTATTTTAAATTTTAAAAAATAATTAATTTGTTATGAGTACATAAGTCTGTGATTTCTTTTCGAATACTTTCAAATTGACTTTTAATGATATTTTATGTATGAATTGATTTTTTTATTTACAAACCTGAATGTCGGTTGTAGTAATATTTTCAATAAATTTTGCAAATAAATTTATTTAATATAAAAAAACTTCATTGTAGTTGTATTCTTATCAATCCAATAACTAACATTAAAGTATAATTTACATATAAATATTATGCATACATCAATCTTATAGAAGTGAGGGGATTGGACGTGAACTCAGAAAATAGTTTGAAAGGGGGCGTGGACCTCAAAAGGTTGAGAACACATGTTCTAGATTATGATTAACTATAAAAACTATTATCTATCCAAAATTAATTATCATGACCAATAACATACACGTTATGCATATACGAAGATTATAATAATGACAATAATCTTAAATAAAGTGTTCGATCAACACACACACACACACACACACACACACACACACACACACACACACA
>NW_020271747.1:1477992-1658213 GCF_003268045.1 Sipha flava
CACACACACACACACACACACACACACACACACACACACACACACACGGTAGGTGCGCCGTTTAATGATTTTTTAGTTTTTCGTAAATTCGCGCGTGGTATCGATGGACATAAGAGTGAATTTTGTGTGACGGTCATAAATTCTTTACTCGTGCAATCTATTGATAATTGATATACAACAATAGGAAATCAACTCGTACATACCTCTTAATTACTCGGGAATCAACTTGTACATAACTAATAATGGCACGGGAATCAATTAATACATATAATAGGTCTCCGGAATCAACTCATCTATTGAGCTAAGTGGGTTGTACTGCAAACAAATATATTAGGAATCGGGCCCGGTCAGGTATGGCTTCAAAAAATAAAATAAAAACTGATCTTGAAGGAAGGAGGGGTGTTTTGTAAATTTAAGTTTTGGGTTGAATCGGACTGAAAAAACGGCCTTTGCAGATCTCCAATACACATTGTATTTTATATAAGTGATATATACAATTTCTATTAAAATTATGAATATTTAAATTTTTTTAAATACATTTTTATGTTCTGTAATATATGATAATCATTTTTATTTAACATTTAATATCATTTTGTTTAAATATTTTTTTAATTTTTAATCTTAATTTTTTTTTTTTTTGTTTTTAAATATATTATACCATAGAATATATGAAATCAGAATGGTCATTGATAAAATTGTGCATAAGTAACATAGGGAAGCTCAAAAATCATTCGACCATTGTCATGGAATCTCAATAATGTATATATTTCATATATTATGTAGTTTAATAAACTTTATGCATCAAAACAATGAAGTACGTTCAATATTTTCATTACTATTTTTCCTTTCTTTTTTTTCTTTTGGGTTAAACGACCGCTAAGTCATTACTATTACTACAGAATAAATGTTATGACTATTAAAGTGGTATAAAACTAGGACTCCATAAATATAGTGGCTGAATCTTGTTTACATATACAAGTGATCATTTTGATTTCATATATTCTGTGATCATATTATTGAATCTATTGTTTATGTGATATGGGTTATTATTTTAAGGTAGTATTTTTTTCTCTTACATTTCTCGTAATCATCATAAGTCTAATAGAAGTGAGGAAGGGTCTCTTGCATTGAAACCACAAGAAAGCTATTAACGTTTTGTTGTTGTTGGCCAGGCGTGTTGTTCTTCTTGCTGGGATGTACAATTTCCGAGGCATTAAAGGGCGTGTCCTGAACGCAGAATTTAACACCTACTCTGTAGGGTTTCATTCGTGGTAGAGGAAGAAGGGTCCAGCTTTATTAATATTTACAACAGTGCCCCTTTGCCACTATATTGGGAGAGAAAGGGCCTTCAGGGGTGTTGTTTCGCTTCTCTACCGGCCGTTTCTATGTCAGCGTCGGCAGTAGGATTACCGTTATGACAAAAGCTCCCGCAACCGTCTTGCGATTTATCATCGTTGCGACCTTTGCCGCGCGCCAAAGATAAAACTCTTAATCGCCCTACGATTTTTCCTCGTTTTCCGCTCCCTTTGCTTTTTGCTTTTCTTCCAACCAAAACGTTTATATAATAATGTCTGAAGGAACGAGGCAACCTGTCACAAAACTGATTATTCATTTTTTTCATCCCTCGCGAATCAGTTTACACGGGTTTGAAGTATAATTCTGTCATTTTAAACTGAAGGAAATGTTTGAGCGTGCAACGAATATTTCAAATCGGTTGTTTTATTGCCGTCGTCAGACATTTATTTTTTCCTTATTCTTTTATTTATTTATTTTAGTTTTGTCTTTTACTTACCTTACCTATTCTGATGTAAATAAAAAATACATAGGAAATTTAACCTACCTATATAGTAATTTTCAATGTGTACAATTTATATATATATGTACCTTTTATGGCTCTTACAATTTTTCATACGCGCCACCAAAAATATTCACTTACATTTGTAATGTAGATGTATGTATATATTGTGTATGCATCGTATGGTTCCCTAGTGTGATACTTACCTCGATAGATTTTAGAAAAATATGGAAGTGGGAGGTATCAACCTACAGAGCTCATGTTGTTTGTTTTTCACTTTTTTTTAATTTTTTTTTTTTTAGTATTACACGTACATATTCTTGAAATAACTTGAAACGAAGAAATTAATTTTCTCAAAACTGCATAGTGTACGATTGTATTGAAAGTTTTACTGAAAAAAAAAAAAAATGAACGAATTGTAATAAATTAACTATCAGACAGTTAGGAGAGGAAAACAATTTTTTGAAGTTCAGTTAGAGATTGGTTCAATCTATTCCATTGTTATTGTTATGCGGAAACATACATATTTCTATATTGTTTCTCTTTTGATTTTATTTTACTTGAGAAAAATCCTCAGAAAGCCCAAAATTACCAATTGATATATAGTACTCACTAGATAAATTCTTTCATCAAAATTGCTAGGTATTTAATTTCATAAATGAATTATAAATTTAACTATTATATTATTTTCATTACATTGTCATACATTGTTATATACTCTTGTCATTGATTTTAGTATAAATCTACGTGTTTATCAAAATCTATAAAGTTTCAAATTAGCCATTTTAAGAGTCAATATACGGTATAACTTTTCTTGATAAAATTATATTACTCATAAAGACTTAAATTACATTACAATCAAGAAATTCTTAGAAATCCTTTTAAAAAATTTGGAGTTTTAGTCAAGTATATTTGAAAGTTTCTTCTATAATTTCTTACTAGCTTATCTCTTAACTTTGTGGTTTCTAAGATTTTAAACAATTTCGGTCCACTTAATAGATTAGAGTTCGGAAAAGAATATATATGTTTCATACATTTAGTGAAATAATTATTCTTATGATATTAATACCTACTACTTTTTATTTTTTACAATGTGAAAAATAATTTTGAAATATATCTTTATCAAAATTCTACTGAAATTTTATAAAATAACGTAAATAATATTGTAAATTTTTTTCATTAATATAATTTTCATTAACATCCATTTTTATTTAAATAATTTTATACATTTTGAAACACACAACCTAAAAATATTCCAGAATATCTAATTATTACATGATTATATTTATTAATCTATCATAACTCATGTAAATACTTAAATTTAAATGTATATACTAATATTGAATGACTAAGCTGTTTCATTATACTGGGTATCCTTATTCTTTATTTATTAAATAAACTTAAAAATAAATTTGGCCAAAGAATAAACAGGTTATTAGATTGTGTGTTGTTATGAAAATATATAGTTAATGAAAATCACATTAAAACTATAAATTAAAAAAAATATATTATTTATATATTAGAGGTAGTTGATTAATATTTTGTTTCATCATTCAAATACGTAGTAAGACGTGTCGTAATAATATAAAAATATGTATACTTAAAATTGTTACCTAAATTATTAGCAATGGAATAATGGCATAATTTTAATTTCTACTGGAAAACGACTGCCATCTTAATGTTTATATTTAACAATGCATTTTAAAAATAAAATGGCTGTTTTGACTTCATAAAATATGTAATCTTAATGAGAAAAAATTTAAATATGAACTATATAGACAAGAAAATTTATATAAGCTAAATAGTTCTTACTTTTTATGGTTTTCAGTACGACAAAAGTAATTTACACTATTTAAATCATAAAACATCTCATGAAAAACATATATATTTTAAAATAAAAGAATAGATAATAAAATAATGGCTAAAAAAAGTAATTCAATTTTTATCAAATGATTTTGTTGGTTTCCCGTTTAATTTATTTTTTATACTTTATGCGTGTGTAGATAATATGTTTTACATTTTATAAAATCCTTAATCAAATGAACTCATGAACTCTGGTGGTTAAATTGTTATTATCTAAAATATTATTAACATTACGGGGGGTTTTTTTTTTATAATATTGTTGCATAACCGATTTCAGGTGATAAGACATAAATCCTAAAATTCTGTGAATATTATCTATTGACTTTTTTATATCCATATTGTTTTTTTCTTTGCTAATAAATCACGACTGTAATCGTTACAGCAATTTTGACCGCATTGTTATTCATTAACTGATATATATATTTTAAATTGTTTTTTTTTCACCAAGGGAAGAGGATAACGACGTTAACATTAGCAGCTATCCCAAAATATTAATCAATGTTAGGGTGAACAAATTGCTGTTAGAGATTTTTTTCGCATTAACTGCCACTCGGTCCTAGCTAGATTTATTATCATTGTCTATTAGGACAGAATAAAACATTTTTGTTAACACAGTACTTGATATGTAACAGTTGTTAAAAATTGCCAAATCGTGTTATTTCTCCAGTGATTTTTTCCCTCTCAAATTATATAGTTTAGTTTTTAAATTACTTTATCCATGGATACTAGTCGAAATCACAATAAATCTAATGTATTTGTTTTTTACTAAAAAATACAATTTAGAGCGGCATATGATTACCAAGTACGAGTAGTTTGTAAATACATAAATTAAATTTCAAAATAAATGTATGAGTACACCGCAATAATTTTGAATATATTAAATACATAAAAATTCTCTATGAGTTGAACGAAGCTAATAAATTTTGAATAGTATTCTTTAAGTACCGCCTGAAAAACTTTATAAGGCCTGTAGCTATAGTTTCTACTACCTGTATCCTTATTATACCTCAATTTTGTTCCAAAACGGTTGCTAAGATCTCTTGGAAATGATGCACAAGCTCCATTTCAACCACCTTTTGATGCCGTGAACATTAACAACAAAATCTTTTGTTTCGAACTTTGTGACTACAGTAGATATTCAGAAGTTGAAGAAAACTTTGTATATTCTAAAAATGGCAACGCTACAGCCCATTGTTTCTAAGGATCTAGAAAATGTCTTCTAGTTTGTATGCTTTTTTTCTTGTTCTATTCTCTTTCGCAGTCATTTCCTCAATACGGCGTGACATTTTACATCGAGTGCATCATCAGTACTTTTAAGAGGTCCCAAAAATAATTATTTTTATTTCAAAATTTTCTATTTTTTTATGAAAACGGTGAACTATTAAATTATATTTCTCCGAGTATGCTCATCATGACACTTATTCAGATTTAAGTGATCGGAAAACATTTTCATTCCTTTACAGCTTGCATCAGTTAAGTTTTTGGAGAACGTTTAATAATCATGTGTAATATTCGAATGGTAATTTCGCTCTTTATATGTAACTGATCTATACAGATAATAGAAAAATCTCTTAAGTCGGGTGAGTTACTGGGATGGGTGAATTATATTGTTGTTTTACTATATAAATATTTTAATCTTGAAACCAATGTACCATTGCTCTCAATATTTAAAAAAAAATTCTAAATCATAGGAGTTGGGTGAATCAGTTTATATTTCTAAAATTGGTTTATATGTATAGTTTAGTATTATAACAAATTAGATTAAACTTTTGTTATTATTATTATTTTTAAACCGCTTTGGTTAGGATGTAAATATTATTCTGTCTTCCGATTTATTAAACTATACCCGATTAAAATTTCAAATACTTATAAACAGAAAAAATTAAATTAAAAATTTTGATTAACAATTTATTTATTTAAATGATGAACTCTTAAACATTAGGTACGTTAGTAAACATGATTTACAGTTAGCACATTTTATCAATAAATTCAATATATGAATTAAAATTATTTTAAACCTGTGATAGTATACTAAAATTAACTTAATTCATATATTTAGTCTCTATTCAAAATTCCATTTAAATATTTATTACAAATTAACTGCCGTGATTGAATCTGTCATGTAAAAACTAATTTTTCAATCTCAGTTTTTATTATAAATTTGGTGTTTTATTTGCTTTATGTATATAATAATATACATGTATGAATGGATTAATAAAGTATAGACACATCATTTATTGTGGTCTTTAATAGTAAAATCGTAGTTTTATATTGTATTCTCATAAGTGGGTGGTTAAGTTATAATTATTTTTAACGGCTTTTATTTTGTAAGCTAAACGTTTTAATTAAAATTAAGTTGTTTTCAATTAAAAGTGAATATATTTACGGTAATACATATACGATGGGCTGTATATTTTGTAGATTTGAGATTTTTGAAAACTGTTTTAACAAATTTCAATAGATATTTCTATGCATGAAAACACATACATATGCTTAAAATTCACAGCTCGACCTCGCCTCTAGCATTTTAAGCACCAAAATGAGCGGGTGGGATGGGTTTTGGGAGCTGTGCCATAGGGAACGGCTTAAACACAGTAAGAAGCACACCGTGTGGCATGTTATTATTATTGTTGTGAAGCGGAGGCAAAAAGTTAAGCCGCTTTTTCCATTAACGAAACGATGCCACTGGCACCTGCTTAACAACATAAAGGAAACTATCTTAAATTATATTATATTATATTGGTCTACTACCACACGGTTTAGTGTGGAAAGTGAGAAATAAGTTATTTATTCAACCAGATAGATATTTTGCACGTCAATTTTACTACAAAAAAAAAAAAAAAAAAAAAATGTATATATATATATTTATGTATATTTTTTTATTAGACCAATAAATTCCCGATGTTTATCATACTTCCTCTATTGACTAAATATATATACACACAATCATAATAATAAAACAGCAATAATAATAAATGCGTGCTCGTGCGCACACACTCACTCTCTCGCTCACACGTTCGCTCACTCACTCACTGACAGCCATCGCATAGGGGTTAACCTATTAAGCTTAGTTCGTATAATATACGTGTATTATTTTTACGTGCTCTGGAAAAATAAGGTTCACGCGGAATTATTATTAATATATGTTTTTTTTAAGTGCCATTCCGCCTCCCTTTCACTGTGCGTCGAACGTTTACCCGAAAACCATTAAATCGTGTGCTGCGAATACATTCTGAGGTACTGTTATTACGCTACATATTTCACGCGGTACCGGCTAGATACCGATCTGAACCCATAAAAATAAGATATTAATATCGTTGGCCCGTTATTAAAACAAAAAAGGCCCTGTCGAAGTTTACGAAAATTTTGTGGATTTATTATGCTGCTCCGGAAAAGAAGGATTTTTATTATTATTGTTCTAATGAAAACTGTACCTAAACCTTTTTACAATTATTTACAAGTATGAGTTAAGTGTCTTTTGGGGGTTAGTCGTCAAAATTTTCGTCAGTATAAAAGATTCACTTCTCAATATTCTCTTTACATGACTTACCAAACTCGTTCAATCATTCTGTGTATACATTATTCAGTATTTTTTTTTTAGAATTTCAATTTTAAGACCAATTATTTGTCCAAACTATTATCGAGTCAATTTGTGTTCATTTTAAATGTAATAATAAATTGTATCTGTTTCCTGCAGTTCTTCCATAAATGTGACTGAATAGGTTGTTTAAATTACTTTCCGTGCAATTAATCAGTTTTATGTAAATTAAACATTTAAAATTATTCATTACTAAACAAATTTAAAATCACCTATAATAATTGTATGCGTATGCTAAGCCTCACGTCATTAAAAATATGTGCTTAAATCGTTCAATTAAATTCATTGCACGTATAAATGTTTTTGAAAAGAACTATAGAGAAAGCTGAGACTATATAGACTCAAATTAATCGTAGTTGGAACAAAGGTTCTGGTTACGATTTAGATATTGAGTTAACGAAAGACACGTGATAGAAGAATGCCAACTTACCGATGAATAATATGTTTCATTTAAGATATGGAGACGAAACCGTTAAATATCCGTCTTCAGATTTCCTCATTGTGCATGTGCAAGTGTTATTTATGATAGGTAAATCCATCTGAACAGCTTGAATTTATCTTTCACTCGAGTCTTCTCGGAATGACTTATTATGGTGTTATTAACGTAGAAAGACAGTAATCAAAGGATGTGTTTGTGTTGAGAAACACGTGGTCGGTGAAGAGAATAAAAGTAAAAAAAAAGGTTAAGATTTTCTATTTCTACCATTTTTCCTCTCCCGACTATGTGACAAGTCCCATTTAGACACAGACTCGCAAAAATAACAAGGGATAGGACAAATAAAGCACCCAGAACACTGCAGGGGATGATGGGATGGAGGGTGACAAGTCTATTACACGAGCTCTGGATAAACGCATTAGACGCGTATGTCCGTCCACCCTCTCATGACTGTTCCAATGTTCATCTAATGCCCCGCCATTCGACCCGAAATAATACCGAAGCGTCAGGTGGAAATAAAGAATAACACACATCGCGTAATCCATCACCGTTACGACGATACCTAATGCTTAAAATTGTACAGATTGACTCGAGTCAGGGCCGTATTCATTAATTATTATAGAAAATGTTTCATGTTAAAATAATATAGGTAGAAAAATCACACACACCCTCCTAATAATACATACGAGCCATGAAATTGAGCATTAATTAAAAACGATATTGTTTAAAACAATTGAAAATTTGTTGGAAAATTAGTTATTGCAACAATCAGGTGAATATTTAAGTGTCGTTTTTAATTCCATAATATTTGTTATAATTATTGTTTTTTTCTTTTACTTAATTCATGTTTGAATCAATGCTAACTGTTTTATTTTATTTTATAAATAGGTATGTAATCTGTATCTTTGATACAATCAGAATATTCAATAAAAGTAACAAAAGATAAAAAAAAAAAAGTTGAAGCCATTGATGACAATTTCATTAATTTAATTTAATTTTGTTAATATCTTATGGAAAATCTCGACAGTACTTACGTTTTAGGCGTCTTGGTGAATTTCCAGGTATAGTAGCAACGGTCAAATTTTTAATAAAAATATTTTCGGGAATACCTAGTTGGTTATGAAATAGTTTGGTTTTTTTGGCTAATTTGGTCTTTTTAGTTTTAGATCTGAATTAAGTGTATAATTGTATACGTAATGTAAACTATTTATTAGTTTCCTAGAGACAATGTTTTTGAGTGTTTGAAAATTATTGAGGTTCGAAATTTTTGCATAATCCATATCAAAATTATATACGTCTTTATTGGTTTTAATAAATTTTCATTTAATGGAAGTTTTATGTATATGAGGATATATTTATTATAATAAATTGGGATTTTAAGTGATTATTTTGGACGTATATGGTAGAACTGCATTTGGGTAAAAAGCAGGTAGAGGTTGAACTGCAATGGGCTTCAAAAAAAGTATTTTAACAAAAATATCATACATTTGAAAAAGTTAAATGTTTAGGACACATTAATTTTCCTATCTACTTATAGACTTAGGACTGTCAATGATTTAATCATTGACGTGATTAAAAATAATTTTTGTATAGATACTATAGTGTTAATTTATTACAAAATCTTAAAATGAATGAATTAAATAATATATAAATAATATAATTAAATACATCGTCAAATATTATTATTATTTATTAATTTTTATAATTTTTAACTTTTTTTCAACTCATTTCATCTTTTTTTGTAGTATTGATAAACTGAAATCAAAAACTGTTACCAGGTAATATAATTTTGAGTAAATACATTAATATATTTTACAATATTATTTATCTTTTTCTACCTTGTTGTTGAAAGTCTTATCGTCTTATTTTGCATTAAAATATAAACTACCTATTAGTAATTGTGCTATACCTTTCGTAAACGTAAGATTTGTAATAATTTTAACGTTCTTATAAATGAGTTCTTTAAAAGTCATGTTTAGTGGAAATATAACATTTTTTTTTTGTAAAAGTCTTGTACATGGAAAATGTTCAGTTATATTCAACAACATAGTTCTAACCATTTTTATGCATAACAAGTTAGCGTTCGTAGTGAAAATTCGCTTTAATTTGACCATTACCTTTTTTCAACCCAAGTGAAATTCAACATTTTTTTTTTTTTTTTTTTTTAAGGAAGTAAGTGCAATTCCCGTTTAGGACTGACCTTTTAGTTTTGATATGATAGGCCCATATTGATCTTCGGCCAAGAACATATGTATGACCAAAATTTATTTAACTGTAGAAAATTTTGGTATGGAAACACCATATAAAAAAACATTAAAACAAGTGGCTTGCCTAAGAGTGAAAGTATTATGTACAAATTTACTTTGATAAGCTCTAAAACGTCATTTGGTAAACCAATTTTCCAAACGGTAAATGTGATTTTGTTGATTACTTGATACCAAAGGAGTATTGTATGTAATGGAAATAATAAATCATCTACATAATAAATTAGTATTAACTTATGTTACTATCAATTTTGATATGATACATCGTTGTTGCTAAAAAACTAATTTTTTTAATTGGGTACACAGTCAAAATTGTTTATTTTATTACTGTCCAGTCAAACAGAATAAAAATTACAATTTCTTAGGAAATATATTTAATTTTTAAAATGATGTTTAACTATTAAACTATATCTTATTGTTAAAATATTTTCAAATAGTCTAACAAAATAAATTATGAGGTTAAAACAAACTTACGCGTGACTGCAATATTGTTAGTGGCGTCAAATAATGTTTATAGGATTCAACGATTCATTTACGATTAGACTGCTGTTAACTTGAAGAAAATAAAACATCAGTGATTTCATTTTCTATGATCGTCCAATGTGCCGAATGTAAAAATGAGCTTAGAGGTGTAAACGATAGTCACGATATCTTGAATTGCCCCCTCCCTTCAGCACAAATAAATTAATTTAAATATAAATAATAATTGTTCTACGTTTATGCAAAATTATTTGCAAATATATTTTCTTACCTTAACAGTCAGACAATCGAAACAACCAATATCTTTTTGACCATCCATATCTTTTACTTTTATGAACTTTGGGTCATTATACTAATGTTTCAAGCTTTTCTATGAATTTTACTATTATACAATTTATATATATATATATTATTTATATATTTACTTGAATTAAATCCTTACACTTTTATTCCTAGAGTATCCAAACTTTTTCGAAACTAAAATCGTTTAATATAGCAGTTATGAAATGTTAGTATACACGAATAATAATCTAGAAATTATAATAGTACAAAGTAAATTCATAATGTGTTTGGCAGACACCTGTGAACATTAATATGAATTGTATTATTGAGGTTACGTTAAGTTTTGATTTTAGCTTAGATATTATATTTTGGTTTACATATATGCTAAATATTAATAATTTTAAGAAAATTTGAAAAAATTTAATCATTTATGTGGATTATTCTTAAAATTAACTGATAAAATTGAAAACTACGAATTTCACTTTATTAATTTCTTACAAATTATACGTCCCGACTTCTCAGGAAAATAAAATTTTTTTTTTAAATTGGATATTCCTAAAATGTTGACGTACAATTATTTTGTGCAAAATCTTGGTATTTCATGATAGAGTAAAGAACTGTTATTTAAACAATTTATGAAATATAATTAGTTTATAACTATAAAATATATATCTTTATGATGTTTTTACACAAAAAACAATTTATGCATTATCTATGGGTTCACTAATAGCTGATTTTCCCATAAAATAGAAGATTTAATTTATTCTAAAGTATAAATTACCCATTACATTTTGTATCGACTATAAGAAAGTCATTTTTTTTTATCTTTTTTAGTTTTATAGCTATATATTATGTTCTTTGAAAGTTTGCTTTTGAAATTTTTTTTCCGAGTAATAACATTTTTAAAATCGAAATAATTTTTTTTTTTTTTTATATAACTTTTTAAAGTTATTTATTAATTTTGATATTGTTTTATGGTTGTAGGATAATACTACTAAAATAGTGCTAGTGTGTATTTTAGATTTTGTACTAATAAATTAATTTGATTTATTATAACATTTTTTTTAAGGTTTTTGTATTCAATTAATTTGAACAGTTGATTGAGTTAAATATATGTGTACGTTTCTATAATTGTTTGATTAATTAATTGAATGTTGTTTCTATTTTATGAAAAAAAAATTTCTGGCACCGTAAAACCAATTCAAGATAATATTCTATGTAAAAATGCATTTTAAGTGTATAGGTATTGATCAGGTCTTATTGAAATACATCCTTCGATTCTGTTTAAAAACATATCTGATAATACATATAGCATTTTGGCAAAATTCAATAAAGTTTTTTCTAAACTTTTTTTATATTGAAAAATATCCTTTACACATGAAACATTCTTAAAAAAAAATCCTTATAAATTAGCACATCTAAAAAATTCACTACTTAATTATTGAACCTATATATAGGTATCTATATATATTGTATCTATAGATACTTGATCTGTTATAAAATAATAATCAAATACACAAAATATGTTCTAATTACGTTTGCCCTTAACTAATTATTATATTATTCCGTGAGTAAAAGTTATTTTATCAAATATTTTACAATTATTTATTTGCCTGATACATGGAAAAATTTAAATCTTTAAGTATTACATTTATTGATATAAATTATTCGTTTCTTATATTTGATTGCTATGATTTATATAATTTGAATACAATTTTAAATTTATTATTCCCTATTACTTAGTTAATATTCGTAACAGATTTCGATTCATTATCATGAATATTGGTTTAAGAAAATCAGTATTCACTTTCTTTATTGATATATAAAATAATATAACACTCTTTGTCCATACCGCTATGGATTTCCACAAGGTTTTTTTTTCCCCGATAAGCAGGGAGAATGGTCCATAAATATAGCAAAGGATTCTCGTTTATTAAAATATAAAATCGTCACCGAAGAATAAGAGAACAACACGAGGCGGGTACTCGCTTCTTTCCAAGCCAGAACAAGAGGCAGGAGGATTTAATAACGTTATGCGGCCTGAGAATAAAAGAGGTACGCGTTGGGGAACAAAGCGCAATATCCCAAGACCTTTGCACATCTGCTGTCAGACGCCTAGAGAGATGACTTTTTTATATTTGCCACAACCTGGATCGTTATTAAAAGAGCGGACAAGCCAAGCTGGTCCTATATATTAATAATTATTTTTTAGTCCGCTAGCAGCATCGTCTTCGTCTTTGACCGATTTTGAGATGAACCACCTGAACCCGATCGATGGTTTCATCTACCTTATGAGACGTTATAAAATTATCCTTTAAGCATATCTTAATATAAGAAACTGTAGAACTGTCAGTTTTTTTAATAATAATCAAATTTGTCACTATAATTATTTATATACAATTTTAATTTTTTAATTCTGATTAATCTTTACATTAATCGTTCTTTATAAATACCATTACATCATACAAGATTATTTTAATTTACATAATCACATCGCATTTGTTTTTTTTTTTTTTTTATCATGGATTACTTTAATTTCGAATGTTAAACTTACGAGTATATAGTATTTCAAAAATAAAGATAACTGCAGTGAAATATAATAAATTTTTCATATATTATTTCATAGTTAAGTGTTAACAAGATTCAAAATTTGTAAATTTTTTAATAATTATTAACACTTTTAGCATTAGATGAAAAAAATGTATGAAGAACTCATTCATTTTATTTATCAAAACTATTATATTTATATACTTTGTTCATAGAGTAAATTTTCTTTATTTAACTAAATTACAATGTATTAATACATTAATTCTGTTATTTTTTGAAAATTATTCCCTCTTTAAATGAAAATATCAGTGCATACATATTTATCTAACTACTAAATATTTGTTTTGATTTGATATAATTTCAGAATGAACGATAAATATAATTAAATAAGAAATTTTTATTCAATATTCTAACTCAAGTTTCACAATGAGTTTTTAAATACATATAAAAATAAACCTGTCCGTAAAAGTGTATTATACAATAATATATTTTTCAAAAATGTTTAAGCATGCCATTAAATAACGATAAAATACTCAATATTTTTTCGGATCTTCAAATGTATGCATACTAATTTCATTAATATGTATATGTAATACTCAAATTTAAAAATAAACCTTAGCCAATTATCAGCTATCTAAAAAGTAATAAATATAAATTTATAATTAATTCATATGTTAAATTAATTATTTTTAATATGATTTTGAAACGATTTTACTATTAATTATTCTTAAATTGATTAATATAATGGAAGCCTATCACAGTTGTTTATAAATTATAGTTATTAGTTAGAGTCAAATTAATTTACAGTTATACACATACTCTGTTTCTGGAATGATCGAAGCAACTAGAATACGTCTATTCTTTGGAAAGGCCAAATGAAGATTTTTTTAACATTTTTTTTCTATAAAACGTTGGTTTTATCTAATTATTTTTAGGACGATATTCTTAAATTTTTAAATAAAATTTTTTGTAAATTTGTGTTTTGAATTGATATGTTTCATCGATTTTGGATTTGTCACGTATTTTTACCGCCCGAGTTGCAAGAATTAAAAAATTTGGTGTGTCATATCGATTTGTACGAACATTTCACGAGATAAACGATGATAAAATGTATTTGTTAATTAATATTTTTCATTAATTAACTTGTTTTTATATGGTCAACTAATAAAAAGGAAAAAATAATAACAAAATTAAGGTGAAATTCCTTATTTTTTAATAATTTAAATATAAAAAGTATTTAATATCGCAAACTTAAATTATTTGTGTTTAAAATAATGTATCTTATATCTGGTTTTTGGTTATATCATTATTTAGACTGAATTAGATAATGATTATATTTTGAAATTATTATTTATTAAAGTAATAAAATTATTTTATTGGATTCTAATTCATCTGAATTATTGATTGATCAAACCAATTTTTTGCATTTAAACCTAGTCTTTTTTTGCATACGATAGGTACATATTGGTCGGTTATATATAAATTATGGATTTAGTTAAGTAAAAAAAAATGTCAATACAAATGTATCAAATTAATCAATAAATTATATTAATTAGTAAATACAATTCGCTATCGTTAATATCGCGAAATTCTCATACAAATCGATATGTCACACTATATTTTTTGATTCTGGCAACTCTAGCGTTAAAAACGCATGACAAATCCAAAATCGATGAAACACATCGATTCACATGAGAAATGTGCAAGAAACATGTATTTATTTTTAGATTTAAAATAACACTCTAAAGATAATTAAATAAAACTCAGGTTTTTAAAGCGGAAAAAATTTTCAATTAATCTTCATTTAGCTGCTCCTGAGTTTATGCGTATTCTAGTGTTTTCGACCATTTCAGAAATACCATGTTTAATAATAGTAATACAAATACATTTTATAATCAACATTATTGGAAAATATTAATTAATACTTGTGTTGTTCTATAAATATATTATGACACGATTATAATGGTTTAATAATATTTTCGTGTCATATACTCCTGCAGCTTAATTTAATATGTACGAAAAACATTTATGTAGGGACATTTTAATTCGTAATAAACTCAAAGGTAATAAAAACAAACGTAATATAAAATAATATTTAATTTTATACTTAAAGTTAAGAGCAATTTTATTGCTGATAGTAAAAAAAAAAAAAAAAAAAAAAATAATAATAATAATACTGAAAAATATTAATTACAAATGTCAATATTATTGTTTAAGTTTAAGTGAATTTAAACGTTCTTAACAGTTCAAGTTTTCCATCTTTTTCCGTTCGTATCTTAACCAATGGGTCCCATGGGTCCCTGGATTAGCAACAATAATAATGAAAATATAATAAACCGTAATTAACAAGTCGGGTCGGTCCAGCTGATAAACAGTCATGTCCCAAGGGTACATTGGCGTTGTCTTAATTAAATTTATTAACTCAAGAAGAGTAGAAGGTATACACGTTGTAACCACAATTCAAATTTCATGGTTATACTTTGTGTGTGTGTGTGTGTGTGTGTGTGTGTGTGTGTGTGTGTGTGTGTACATGTATGTATTTCAAAATTAAAAACAAAAATAGAATTAGTCGCAACGATTTTCTGAAACTGGAGATAAAAACATTTGCTTCTTGAATTTTGAATAGATTCGAATATGTATCCCAATTTCGTTGTTCTCTTTATTTTCCCTTTTACATTCAATAATAGCGCTTTCATTTTTATTCATGACAACGAACGTCATAAGATTAAATGTTTTTCACGCTACATCAACGCAATGATAATGCATAAGTTACTACATAGTTGAAACTTATTATAAATTAAACATAATATTTAGATAAATCGAATTTTCATTTAGTAAATCCTGTAATTTTTTTTATCGTAATTTAT
This sequence comes from Sipha flava, assembly GCF_003268045.1. Lineage (NCBI taxonomy): Eukaryota > Metazoa > Arthropoda > Insecta > Hemiptera > Aphididae > Sipha > Sipha flava. The sequence goes on from NW_020271747.1 coordinate 1,494,125, forward strand.
TTTAAATGTATTTGAAATCGATTCTTCCTATTTAAAAGCATAAATTCAAATTATATTTAAGACTATATTATATACATTTATTAAATTTATATAAATATTTATAGAATTATTAAATATTTATATTTCTTTTGTTTTATTCCTAATATAATATTCCCGTAAAGGACTATATTAAAATTCCTACACTGTAATAATATTAAGCTAACGGTATGTACTTGTTTTATATAAAGCCTTTTATACTGTATAAATACTAAAGCTATTTGTTGTTTACAATTATTTACAAATTAGTCTCAAGTGGGTACCTAGTTTAATATTTGTTGAATAACAATAACTATCTGATCGATAAAGAGTCGATATGAATCATGACTAGTCTTTGCACATTATATACGTATATATGTTATTCATTATACGTACATGAATACGTAAACGAAATTAGTAATAAAAGTTTTGATACGTTTCTGTGATCGTTGTCGACCTGACACTGGGCCGGTGTCGCATACTAACCGCACGCACGCACACATATTTGACATGTCCCTTCTGCACTAATTAACAGCCCGAGTCTCTCATAATTAAGTACGACACTGTCAAGCGAAGTTCTCTCTCTCTCTCTCCCTCTCGTATGCACACTCACGTGCGCACACACACAAACACATACGTGTACATTCACCCTGCGCTGTTTCAGAACAGCATGAAACTCTCTTCCATCCCTAACCTCTCTGGACGGCGACATTGTTTAGTAAATCTTTGTTTGGAAGATACGTTCGACTGGGTAGATATGGCAAGAATGTTTACCCTTAAGCATACATTATTTGCGGTCTTTAGCCACTTGTTGCTTTAGTCCCATTCCTTTCTCATGTAACAAAAAATGTAAAATTATAGTATGTTCTTTTTACTGTTAATATTTTATTTTACTAAAATAATGATAATAATAATAATAATAATAATAATTTCGTTTTTATTTTTAGAGTTGCCACCAGGATTTCCAGTGATTACCGAAGGCCCGGGTAGTCACAAATCTATTGAAGTGGGACATAATGCCGTATTGCAGTGCTCAGCCTCCGGTAATCCGTCGCCAACTATTTATTGGCTTCGAGAAAATATGCGACTAGATTTGGACACGAACCCTAGATACTCAATTCTTGACAAAGGATTTCCAGGTATGTACTCTTAAAGACGGCTTACCACTGACGAGGGTGTTTTTTTTCTACGTTTGGGACATCCCCTTTGGGACCTTTGACTTAAGCAAATGGACCCCCTGGTTGTAAAGTTTTCGTGGGATCTAAGTTTTATTGGTCTAACCAAAAGGCGTGACGTTATGGCTTTTCAAACCCTCGTGCAAACTACCCTCTAATTTTACAACGAGTAATAGTGTTTGTTTAGTTGCGATATTTTTTATGTTTGAAGATAACATTTTCAGAAATCTTAATGCTCTAGATAAATTATTGATAAAAAAATTAATCTATCCATTTAATTATTAAAAAAAAAAGACGAACACTTATAAAATATTCGCTCTCTCGTATTTTGATATGCATTTTTATAAAAATAATTTTTTTGGTTCTTTTGAAACCTTATCACTTGTAACGAAATTGTGAAATTCAGTCGTGTAACAGTTAAAATTATATTGCGATTATATACTAACATCAGATTAAAATTGTGTCATAACTTAATTTTTAAATTTATTTAAGTACGTGCAGTAAAATAAGTCAATGTATTATATTATTAACTTACAAGTTTTAAATTAAAATCCTATCGCATTCTGTAGCTATAAATTTGTCTTTTATATAAATTAAATACAATAAACTAATTTAAATGAATTAAGAATTATATAATTATTTACTTTTGACCTTAGTTGTTCTACCGTTCTTTTAGACGTAAATAAGTTAAACTTAGTTACAATTTTGATTCTATTTACATATTAAGACTCATGTTTATATTTTGTTTAAACTAAAATAAATGCGTTTTTTAATATTGAAATTATTTATTTAAAAATTTACATTTAATTTTAATTAATTATCAATAGTTAGTATTTAATTGAAACATTTATTTGTTACGAAATTAATTTAAGTTGGCCATTTATACTCGTGTTTTTGTACAAATATGCTGGACTATATTTGCGTTAATTTTTTTTTTTTTTTTATAAAAATCCCGATGTAAATACATTTTTATAATTAAAAGAGATATATGTTAAAATAGTGCAAAACTGTAATTCACTACCTAAATTATTAATTTGCCCATAAAATATAAGTTTCAATAGTGAATTGATTTATATTGTAACAATCTTTTGATATTTTTCCCCTCAATTTTAAGACTACTTATTTTTTTCAACAATTTTTTAAATTATTTGAAAAAAAAAATGAAGCACTAGTTTTGGTTTGGTATCCAATGATAATATTAACTACATTTTTGATTTTTTTTTTTTTTTTTTATTCAGCTTTTTTATCTATAGGTATCTAATTTAATTATTTAATTTTTTTACTTTTATTTTTGTTGTAACTAAACTTTGTTATACGCAATGAAAAGTACAAATATTTGTTTCTAACATTTAATTGAGTATATATTGTGACCGTACATGATAACTTAATAATTATCAAAATTAAATATTTATAATGGGCCTTACGATTGATATCATCTACTATAGTTGCACTGAAATTTGCAGACCATATAACTCAATTATGTCGAGTAGTAAATCATGAGAAAGTTAGGACCTTATTGAAGAGTTGAAACACTAACAAACTTTATTTAGTTCTTACGACTTTTCGTAAGTAACCATTCAAAGTTGTTAATTTTATGAACACTAATAAATACTGTTATAGTTCTTTAGAAATAATAAGATAAAATTTAATTTCTGCGTCTTTATTACGTTATGTTTTATACATCACCTATTTAATTGTTAGTTAAGTATCTTAAACTTTTAAACTAAACTCACTTTATAATTGTTGAGCTACAATGATTTATATGTAAGTTGAACATTTTGAATTTAATCGATTTATTTTATGGCAAACTATAAAGATTGATGTTAGAATAATATGAATCATAACCTATCAGATAACATTAATTTTACTTCATTAGAATAATAAGTATTAGTAGTTGGTAAATACTTACGAACGAAGAAATTGATAACCGGATGCATGAAAAAACAACAGAACGTTGTATTCCGTTTAATTAGAGATTTATCGGTGTATAAACAGTGATAAATAGGTTAGGTAGCCAACATAATATATTGTATAATATAATTAATTATATATGGACATATGTGGACACTTTAGATCATTACATTACGATAAATATTGCATATTAGAAATAATAAAAATTCTAGCTGGTTGAGGGATTATAAGTACCTATCGGCTACTGCGTGGTAAAGTATGTTGCCTTAAAAATTATGGAATAGTTGGGTTATAGCTTTAATATGGTGTAGAGAAGCATTCTGATTTATATTATACTACTACATCATACATAGTATTGTCATAGATAAAAACTCATAGTGGTATGTACTTGTTCTTTTATTCACATAATATTTTAACGTAGTACCTACCCCATGAATTATCATGAAAATTACGAATTCCATCATATGAGGTCGGGTCCCAATAAATATGGAATGTCATATCATTAAGCGCATACTAGTTCTTCTGACTTACAGCCGCCAATTCTATATAGTGTGTGTGGGGCGTTTAGACATGCGTGTTTAAAGTGACTGAATAGGTTGTAATGTTTTGGTTGTAATAATTTGATATTTTTTTTAGACTAATTCGTTTTAAAAACTACCAACAATTGTTCATAACTTTCATTATTTTATAGTTGTTATAGCTTAGACTTCTCTAAGGTCCAACATTTTCTTCAAATTATATTCTAAAATGAAAATTAAGAATAATAAGAAAATGTTCTTTTATAATGGAATTAATGATTAATAATACATTTATATATGTTATCTATTACTACTTAATACTCATAGAAACTCACTTTTAAGTTGCTTCTTGATCACTTTAGTAATATTCAATTACATATGTATAAATTACATACATATATATATATATATAACATTATACAAAGAATAAAAAATATATTTGACTTTATGACAAAATAAATCTTACCTATATATAAAAATAAACAAATTCGACGAAAAACATTATTTGTAATATTGTATAAACTTCTTATATCGTGAAAAAATGTAGCTTTAGTATTATTATTATCTCCTTGACTTAAGTATTATAATCAACAAGACGAACTTAGTGCGATTTTTTTTTCTTATAATACATATTGTTTGAAAACTTTATTAAAAAAAATATATATATATATTTTTTTTCGTTTGTCAGCAAATAATGTCCCTTCCATTTTTAAACATAAACCCCATAATATAGAAGTTGATAGAAAAATTGTATTATATTTGTTTATTCATGTTAATTGTGCATTAAGGAATATTTTCATGTATTTTATAAGCGGCTTTCAATTTATTTTTATAGTAACAACTTTAACAGTTTATAATGTTTAAATTATTAGTGCGTTTTATTATTTATTTATAACTAAGCGAACTTTTGATATATTTTATAAATTTATTTATATTTGTATATTTTGTTTATTTCATGACTTTTGAATGTCTACGTGATCTAGTTGTTTAAATATTCAGATAATTAATTCACACCGCGTATTATCCATATCTCAATGCCTCTCTTCCCAAACAGGATTTATAACACAAAGGGTTTACAGTTGTCGTTTTTTTCCAAATCCCTTAAACCGTTTAACGGTCATCGCATAATAGCAGTAACAATAACAGACTGCCATTGGCTCACGGATATTCACTAAGCAAACAGCTAATGCGGTATGCAAATCAGTTATAGAGATAAACTGTAATCTATTATTACTATTATTTTTTTCACTGATTGAGAACAAAATCAAAACATTTATTGACCGTTGCCAGTGTTTTATTTTTACGGTAGCTTTGAAGTCGAAATTGCATTAAAATGTGTATAATGTGCTTCCCGTGTACAAAATTACGGGCACGCAACCGTTTGTTGCGGGGAAGTCTCGACTAGGAAAAGTTTATAATGAAAAAGCGTCAAGGTAGAGAGACCTTTGTGTTAATGATTCTATTCAGGGTCGCGTGCGAAGCAGCAATTTTTATATGTTAAAAATAAAAATAAAAACATAAAATTAAGGGGGAAGGAGTCAGCTACAGAAATGGATAATAATCTATTGGAATGACCTGAGATGTAAAATTCATGTTCGGACGTGTTGCATCAGAAAAAATCACCTTTCAGAGTCTTTTGAGAGACTTATGTGAAAGAACTTTTAAAGTATGACGTTGCCGTTAAGGAAAAAAAAAATCGTCAATGTGGGTTTAACGGCCAAAACTTTGACATTTTAACGCACATAGCAAAATATATTTTCCGCGAATATGCAAAGAGACGTTAACATGTAACTTTTGGTTGGGTAAACACAATATTATGAGAAAGAAAAGTTATAGAGACTAAGGTGTTTCCTAAAAAAAAAATGATTTACCACAAAAAATAAAACGACGAGTATAACTTCAGGAAAAACATTTTTATCAAAATATTAGACTTCATGCATTCCTATTACTATTTTGAATATGCTCATTGATATTAGAAATATATTTAATAATAAAACAATAAACTGTTTAAACGATAATAATTAATACAAAAGAATAAATAATCAATAAACGTATAAAAATTTAATTGTATTACATACATTATCACATAATCTTGGTAATTTGTTTTTTTTATTTGATTTTTGATAGATGAAGAAATACATTATTTTATATTTGAAATTGTGGTAATTAATGTATTGTTTTTAAAAACTAATAAAATTACTGTACTTATATGTACATACCTATATTAATTTTAACATGAAGTAATGCAGACTTACTTATTAATTAAGGTGTATGAAATTATAATTCTGTTAATTATTAGTACCCTTCTGCTTAATCGTTAAGTATAATCGTAACATGCAATCTTTTGTAGTTGGTATTGTAATAATATTTATCATAAATACTACCATAAAAATAAAGTAAAAATGTTAATATTTTTCGGAATGAATTAGTTTATGAAATTTACACTAATATTTAAAAAAGATAGAAACCTTATTTGAATTTTAAGTTTTGTTAACATTTTTACATTGAATTTTTTACATTTTTACATCAGTTTTGTACTTTACATTTGTGATAATCATTATACAAGTCACGTAAGAAAACAGCTAGTATTTAATTAGAACTTTAAAAGCTAGTATTTTTAATTTAATTAGAAATTTACATGTTTCCTTAATATTAAATATTGAATAAAAATAATGATTCTATAAAGTTGTTTTAATAAATATATAATAATAATAATTAGGACTATATTATTATTGTTGAATAATGGTAAGATGATTTTAATACTTTATTAAATAGATAATTTATTTAACGTAAATGTTAATTGCTAAACATTGGAATTATTGGTATTTTATTATTCTTTATTTTCTTAACTAACATTAATATTTTTAGCACTTATAAATAAATTCAAAAAATATCATTGAAGAATTAAGTATTTGGATACCAGCATGCATACAGCGTATAACCTGAATAATGATGAAATATTGCTCAATTTAGATCCAGGCAACCAGAGACTTTTCTCTTATAACAATGGGGTTCTCTTTCCTTTATGGGAGTAGTAGAGGTATATGAATGTTATTAATTGCCCTGCGATTATTGTGTCATGCTAGTGGTGGCATAGGATCTACTTAACCTTATTAACGGCATTAAATTAAATGGTATAACAGAATAAACAAAAACTGTAAATGTTATTTTCTCTATATGCAAAAAGGAATATGTTAATCTTATTATGCGTGGGCTATTATTCTTTAATTTTCTTATAACAATGCAGGTTAGCATAATATGCAGGGTATTTGACTTACTATTATTTTTTTTTTTTTATGTATTTATTTCACTTACTCACCATCGACTTATTTAATAATATTATAGTGAAGCTTTATAGTTGTTTATAGGATGAAAATAAAAAGTAATCTTTTAGAATATTGAAAAAAAAATAACACTTTGTAACATAAACAAATATAAACTTACTAAAATGTGTTGATTGGAAAAAAAAAAAGATATCACGTTTTAAGATAATCCATATGACGTGAAATAAGATTTATTTTCTGAAATACGGCGTTATATTGTATACTTAAAAAAAGAGTATTTAGTCATTGTTTTGAAGCCTCTTTTTTTTTTTCTGTGAAAGTTTAGTTATTTCATGATTCCTAAATAAATCTAACCAAGGAAACTTGTCGCTTATTGACAACAAGTGTTTAAGGAGTTAAGAAACGATGTATCAGAATAATCGTTTTGGCTAAATAGTTTCACGCCCTATAAAATAAATAATTGATGTTTTTACAATTGTAAAATCTTTTAAATATTAATTATAATCGTACATTGGTAGAATTTCTCAAAAAAAAAAAAAACATGATTGTTTTGTTTTTTCTTTCGAGCAGATAGATATATTAGATATATTTAATTCGAAAATTTATCGAGACATGCGTGGGCGGTACAGATGTCAATTATAACTAATTGTGCAATGCTAACAACCCCTTTGGATATATAATTGGAAGGACTCGTTTTTCGAGTTGACGTTTGTGTGCGTACGTGTATGTGCGTATGTGTATGTGCGTGTGTAGGGCGCGTATGTGTGTGTGCGGGTGCACTGGTAAAGGGTGGTGCGCACGCGCACGCACGTATATCGTGTATATTATGCGTATGTACGCGTAAACATTTAATGACGGTACGCCACCGCCGTACCGTCGTTAAAAACGGACGTCGTCTTCGTCGTCGTTGTCGGTGGCAGTGCTGCACTGGCAACAAAGTAACAGTATAACAGCAGCTGCCAACAAAGCAGCTAACCAGCCAGCCGAGCAGCCAGCCAGCCAAGGCGTGCCGCTGCGGTGTATCGCTTTAAGCCCAATGAAATACGGCCAGAAATTTTAATAAACGACACCTTGCCTCGGCTCACGGTTCGGTTTACGTGGGGTATGCAGATAGGGTATAGGGTGGTTAGGCAAGAGACAAGGGACGGCGTAACTGGTGGGTGTACAGTTTAGACGGTTTTAACGTAATTAAATCTGGCCGCCCCGGCTCGAGCGAAAACAAACGGCTCGTCACATGGAACTATAGGCCTTGTTAATAATTTAATACCCTTTAATACAAAATCGTGTGACGCGCTCTCTGTGCTCCGCTGCCTTACGACTACGCCAAACGGCGGCGCGCGTGTGTTCTCGTCGCGTGGGCAGCGGTGGATACTCGTGTACAAAAGCAAAGGGCGGCGGTGAGAGGCGCTGTAGTACTCGTTTTCTTTTGTCCCTACACCTCTCCGTGTGTTATGCTACTCTTTCACCCCGTAATTCGACCAGCTATGTGTGTGTGTGTGTGTGTGTGTGTGTGTGTGTGTTTGCACACGCTAGTATTCGCACAGGAGTATGGGTTAAAATGCTACAGAGAGACCGGCAACATGACTAGTGACACAGCGGTGGAGGCAAGACATTCTTTATTCTCTTCCGTTCCCCTTGCCCTTTTCTTCATCGTTGAAATCGCGTTTCATTCCTCTTTGTATTCGTATACATACTATTCGGATCTAAAACGATCAGTCGATTTTTGGTCAACTGCCGAAAGTGTCTTCGTGCAGCTCCGTGTTACAATCGCTACTTTTTTTCTTCCGCTTCAATGTACGTGTAATCGTTCAGTGCGTGAAGAGCTATTATACGCTGCTACATATAACACAAATAATACATGTTTTGTGGAGTGAAAAAAAGAGTCGACAATTTTTCAACTACACATACTTGACAGACATTTCTAAGAAAATCCGTATTCCACGGTAAGTATAAGTCGAACAGATCAACGGGGTTTTTAATATTTTTTGTTCCTACAGGTAGGCCAAACAGCGATCGTAAAAACAATTAATTTGTGTCGTTTTTATTGTTGTAGCTGCTGCTGCAATAACGGTAGTACGATTCAAACAAATTTAGCCTTTCGAACGCGTTATAGTTTTTGAAGAGATTTTCGCTTAAACTAAGCTCTGACGTTATCTAATTAAAGTTTAACCGTTTATAATTTAAAGTAATTTTCGTTAAGAAAATTGTTTTTATTTCGGCGCCATGCTGTAAAAACCTATTAATCCGGATAAAGTAGAAGAGTTTCTTGTTTTCAAATTCTTTTTATTTTTATTGCGATTTTTTTTTTTTTTTTATCATCACATTTACAAACGATTGGAAATTTTCATCTTGAAGAAATACTCATATGTACATTTTCTATAAACACATTTATTGTTTCTATAGTGTACCGTACAAAAAACAACACAATATCGAATTGTGTTCATGTTTGTGAAATAACAAAAGTCATATGATAAACATTCTTTTTTAGAAAGTTTTGTTTCTACAATATTTTCCAATCATATAGTGTGCACGTGCGTATGTATATGTATTCATAAAGTGTATAGAATATTAATATTAAAAAAAACTAAATTCCGTTTTTCAAAACAACTTTTTAGTGTATATATACATGTATACTTTATTCATATTTATATAGGTGTAATACGTATTTCTGGCAAATAAAGCACCTTAGAAGAATCACGTAGATGGAGATATACAATATTACCGGAAGAATATACTCGATTTTATTTTATTTAATCTTATGACATCGAGTAAACGTTAAATCTAAAAGTAGCATTTCGTCGACGGTGCGACGGAGAATAGATCACAATAATGGTCATCGTCATTAGATTTCACCGCGTAGCATAATTAAAACACGCAGTTTTTATGCTTGTGAAAAACCATGCGTTTTTTTTTTAAAGGGAAAATCACGTGAAAGAATAATACAGCAAACCCTGAAGTGGTGGTGGATTTGTTCTTAAACGAATTTTAATGACAATACTTTAATAGCAACGACGAAATTCCGGCACCCGTACGCACACACACAGATCCGATATTAAAAACGCATGTGGTTCGGTTTGCTCTTCTCTTACACTGGCCTAGAGGGATAATAACGGTACAATGTTGAAAACCCCTTTTTTCCTTTCTGACTGTCTTGCCGTCACTTCCTACTGTCGCTCGTTTAAGCTCGAAGATTTTTGCTCGGGACTTATATTTTGCTATACCACTCGGATGTGTCTAGGAAAACGGGTGTCGCCACGTGGCTGAGGCGGTCGTATATCATACGAGTTTATTAATATTGGCTTCGTTGGAAAGTCTTCACCGTGCCACATATGTGGTGGTGGTAGTAGTAATAGTAGACTCGCTGTAGTCCTGATGGTAGGAGGGCAAGATAGAGTGCAGGACAAACGTCAGTGAATTACGACGGTCGAAAAACGTTTACGGCTTTGCCGAGAATAAAAGCTTCTTTGTTTTTTCCCTTTCTTTGGGTACCAGGTGACATGCACGCGCACACATACAATCGCGTGCATCCACATAGACTCTCTGCGTAGTTTCTTGCCATTCCCCGGGGAATCCTAAAAGTATATGTTTCTCTTCTTTCTTCCCATATAATTTTTATATATATGTATGTCTATATATATATATATATAAATACAAGTACACATTTTACAAAGATATTAGAGAGATACGGATACAGTAGTAGTAGCATCGTCGTGCCGTTCATTCTATTATTGTCACATTCTCCAGGCTTAGGGAAAGAAAGAAGAAAAGGAGGAGAGAACAACATTACGCCATCTACGTTTACACGTTCCGACACGCAATGATTTGTCAACGTCCGAAAACGAAAAACATAGGCGAGACCCGTTACGCTCACGCTTGTGTGTGTGTGTGTGTGTGTGTGTGTGTGTGTGTGTGTGTGCGCGCGCGCGCGCGCGCGCGCGAACGGTGGTGGTAGCGGTGGGTATATGTCCAAATCCATTACACCAGCCACGGCAGACACTGCCTTTGCTCGCGTTCACGTATAACATGGTACGCCTGCAGTGATGAGCTTATCAGACTCGGATTTTTCTTATTTTATTTCTCTTTTTCCCTCTGAACTTCCCTCTTTGCTTAGCACCTCGTATCAACAACGACGTGTCGCATATGGTACCTCACTACCGCCTACTGTGCGTAAAGCAATTTCTTAATAGAATAGTTACTTTTGCGAGTGTATACATGTGCTGTTCTGAGTGCGTGGTAAAAGAGAAATATCTGAAAGGAGAAAGATAGAGTGATAGAGATTGTGTGTTATAATACTAAGGTAAGTGAAGGATGAGAGACGGGAAGGGACACGAGAAACCAAAAGTTACCGGACCGAAAGCAAACAGTATACACACAGCCTGCGGATCGCTAAACAACAAGTATTCAAAGTCGTATATGATGTTATCGATGTAAAAAGGGAGAACCAAGGGATGGTGAAAGAAGGTTGCACTGGTAGTCGGGGGAGAAAATGGAATTTTGAAACGAAGTGAAATGTGCGCTCGAGTGGAGGTGTTATCAACTATTCGAGCTTCGTTGTAAATCAAAATATCATATATATACTTTCGTACTATTTGTCATACACACACACACACACACACATACGTTCTTATCGCACGCTACACTACCATTGTCGTCACAAACATATTGTCATAACCATGTTATCGGGAGCTTTTAACTTCTGCCCGTACAATCGTCCATACTATACAATATGTTCCATGGATCTTTGGACCTATGTCCAAATTATGTCCACTTGCTGTTATTGTTCAGGTAAATATTTACACACTACAGATTGACAATAAGTATTGCGATAAAGGTAACATGGAGCGTTGTTTCCATCTAGCATGTACGTATATGCAATATATAAACAGTTATATATGGTGTTGTCGGTTTTGTTATGATGTTTCCAAATTATTTGCTTTCGGCACTGTTGTCTGTTAATGATTTACATCGATTATTATGAAAATTATATAAATTGATTTAGATATGTATTCACTTTAAGGATGAAACATTTCAACACCCATAGGATCACTTATTACTATGTATAAAAAACGTACAGCTGGAAACATTAAAAAATATTCATATCTAGAAAGCATAAATTATTATGTCAATGGAGACATATCGTGTCATTGTTGAATTATGAATTTTTCGCTTAAGCTTTTGAGGTTTAATCGTATTGTCTAATGCTAAATTAACGCTAATTTTCATCGCTCTTAGAACTTTAAATCGGTAATATAAAGATACGTTCATGTACGTTAAACCGCGTATAACTACTTAATACGCTTGGTTTATCAGTGCTCTAGTCTCAAAGCAATAGGTAATATGGGTGATTAAAGAAATCTTATAAACTTGTATGTGACTTATCCCTTTATAATTCAGTTACTGGATTATTTAACAGGAAATAATATACATAAAATTAGTATTTACATTTTTCTCACAATATTTTGTTAGTCTCTGAAATTGAAGTAACTTATATTTTATAATAATTTAATTTTTTATAAAGAAATCATAGTTAGTATATGTACGATTAAAAGTATTTCTTTTAAATACAATGGTTCCTGAAAGTTTTTCAGGACTTTGAAAGATAAATCTTTATATATAAATATTTTAAATTAATATAATTGTTTTATTTTATAATAAAAAATGTGTGTATATGTTTATTAATTATACCAGTGGTTCCCAAATTTTTATGACTGCAGAACCCTTAAGAAATATCTTTTTTTTTTTTCGTGGAACCCCAACGTTTCTAACTCCAAATTAACACAACATCTGTAATTATTTGTATTCAGTAACACACCTAAGGGGGGGAGGCTTTGGGGCTGTAGCCTCCTCCCCAAAAAATATGTTTTACATTAAATTATACATTATATCATATCGTCACAAGTATAGTATTACAATGTAGGTATGAAAGGTACAATTTTTTTCAAGTTTTATTATTATGTTAGTTATACATTAATAGAAAATTAATGGCAATTGTTTACTTGTGTGTAAAGAAAGTAAGAAAATATTTAAGCCCCCCCCCCCCAAACAAAAATCCTGGGTGCGCGCCTGTTTGTATTTGCATTTATTTTTATTGTTGAAAAACCAATAATCTAAAAATGTTTTAAAGATAGATTATGATTATTGTTTACTACAATTACTGTTCTCAATATTCTAGTACATCTCGCGGAAACCCCTAGATTGTCCCACGGAACCCTTAGGTTTCGCGGAACACATTTTAGGAATCACTGCATTATACATACAACTGTCATATTTTTACAATAATTATAATAACCATTAAAATATAAATTTAATATTAGCTTTGTTATATATATATATAGTATATAGTACATAGTATAGTTTATATATATTACGCAATTGTTTGTACATTATAACTTTTAATCAATTAACTCATTGTGTTTTTAAAATAATCTTATAAACTATTTTAAATTAATTTATAGACTACCTTAAACATATATAGTTTATTTAGTGCAATTATACTTATGTAAAATATTCCACATGCTCTAATTAATTTAATATTTTCATATTTTAATCACATTGCTATTGATATAATAACATTAATGAAGTATAAAAGTATAAACCCGTTATAAGATTAGTGAAATTTTAAAATAATCATATTATGTAAAAAAAAAATCCTATTTAAAGACCATAATATGTAATACCCATGTAATAATAATAGACAAAATAGATGAATAAAACATGAATATTTTCCGCTTATTAATATAAAGACCACCTCTCCCATCAAGATATTAAAAACCAAACTTTTATTTCCATCATAACGTCTGACCTTTATTTTATACACTTTTCTTTAAAAAAATAAATATAAAACCAGAGTAAAATACAAAAGCATTTCACACCGAAAGATACTTACGTGAAATATGTGCGATATATGTTTCAAAAAAAAAAAAAAAAAAAAAATAGATGCAACGAAAACCGTACGTATCGAAATGTCACATATGATTCTCGTTAAGAAGACATTTTCAGTCTTCACCATACCAGTCATTTTGACCCTTTGACTCCGGTGCGTCGATACAGAAAATATCTGGATGGAAGTAATGTGGATGTAAAAACAAAAAAACAAATCCAAAAAATACAGATTTTTTAATCAAGTACTAAAACCCAAAATTATTTTCATAAAATTATTTAAATATCATTATAACATTTATAACATAACAATGTATACACACATACGTGTCCGTGAATTTGTGTTTATTTAACGTTTGTGTTTGTTTCAACCATTTATTCTCTCTGTAACTTGTTTTTCTACAAATATGGTGACATTTTCTACTGATATTTTCAAGACGATTGTTTTTCAATTTCAATCCACAGAGACAATGTACAAAACTATCGAAACTCTACTGTCGCGTAGTTGCTTTTAACGTAATGTCTAAACTTTTTCAATAGTTTATTAAACTTTTCAATAAAGTAGTATAAAAGTCGCTGAGTTTTTCAAAAACGACATTCTTGGTTCTTGGTACAAAAAATACTATGATCATCATTATCCGTGCGAGGATAGGCAGTGATTTACAGATAATACTCGGTCAATAGTAGCAAAAAATGCATGTATATTTTATTTATTTAGATTCATACATATATGTAATACATCCACATATATATGATGATGCGTATATCCCTTAGGACTTAGAACGCAATAAATGGTTAATCCTTGGGGGATAAGTGTATTTACCTCTGAAACGACGTCGTCGGCTTTAGTCCGGTTTTAATCCATTCCAATGCTATAAATTTCGTGTGGTCGTCCTAATGGCCTCTCCTTTGTATTTTGTTTTGCCGTCTATACGGTAAACAATAATCCAAATAAATCGGTAAACATTAGAGTTATTATTACATTCAAACGAAGGCTGTAGTGTAAAAAAAACCGCTTTGATATTGTTCTTTGTCAAGGGAACGACCGATGTCTGATGTACAATGTACACATTAAATTATTCATTTTGTCTGAAATTCCCAATGTTCCCTGTTCTAGAAATGTCAAATTTATTTTAATGCTTATGTATAATGTTAATAAATATTTATCATATTTATCAAATCAAAGTATAATATTTGTTAAACTATTTTATATAAAATATAAAATGTTTTTCATTTTATTGTTCGGCGTTGTGAATAGGCAAAATAGGTACATACGTGTATTCATTAGGTCATAGATTTATTAGCTCTTTGAGAATCATTCAATATTGATAGAGGTGAAGTAGACGAATATTCGTGAATCAATGAAAAAAATAGTCGCATTGTTTTTATAGACCATTTATAATTTATAGATAATAAATAATATATAAAAGGTTAATGATTCTAATGATGAAAAATGTCAAATACATCGAGTAATAAACAGTTGTATTGTTTTTTTACCCATGATATTTCTGACAATATATATGTCTCCCTCACTCAGTATCTTATTTGTTTCAATATGCAGGTAGGTTAGGCAAACGAAATTAATTATAAAATAATTCTTTACGTTAGATAGTTTAATGTGAATGCAATTTATATAAATTTAGTCGTTATGAAAATATAAACTATGTCACTTCATTCACGTAAATTGGTGATAACCTTCAATTTTATTTCTTGTCTAAAAATTATTATATAATAAAGGTTCTTATGCAGTCTATTGTTTTTATTTATCCTCCTCACCAATTACTTTATCAGTTAAAATAGTATACTAGTTAAAATATTAAAATAAATTATTTAATTTGAATGTCAATTTTCAGATGTATTATTATACTGAATTATTTAAAAAAATGTTAGTTAATTTAATGTATTAATTTCATATTTTTATTTTTATTTTTATAAACATTTTCAAATAAATAAAACTAATTTTATGGAACGTTGCTTTATGATGAAACTTAACAATTGTTTACCGAGACGTGAGCAATTGTGTATTATTAAATATGTATACATACCTGGATCTGTCAGGCACACTGTCTGAAACGACAAAACCCCTACCGTAAATATTATCAATTTTTTACGTCCCAGCGAATTATTGTTTTTTGTCATTCGGTCTATTATTTGGATAAAAAAAAAAAAGAAAAAACCGTATCATTTTACAGTGCCCAAGGGAAATAACGAAATTACTATTGTTGTTCCATTTTTGACTATGATTTTCTTTCTACCTACTGTGTTATAAACCAAATATGTTCAATTTTTTTTCATATCGAACTTATATGTAATTATTATTAACAAATAATGATTCAGTAAACCATAGTATTTTAATTAAAAAGCTGGAATATGCTGGTATTCGTAGTTAAGCACTTGATCTATTCTCGTCATTTTAAGTTGGAAGATATCAAGCTGTTATAGTTGATAATATTTTGAATAATTTTTCACCAATTATCTTTGGAGTCCCACAAGGTATAGTGTTAGGACCTCTATTTTTTTTATAATTTATACAAATGGTTTATTTGACTTAAATTTAAATGCTAAAATAATAAGTTGCTGATGATGCCTTAATTTTAGTCAGTGGTGCCTCAAATAATATAGTTAATATATTAACTACACTCGTCTTAAAAACTATTAATAACTGGTTTGTAAACAATTTACTCGAACTCAATATTAAAAAATCAAAGTATATGTTTTTTGAAATTTATAAAAATCAAAGTTTAATATACAATCCATTAGTATTACAAAATTCAAATTATAATAGGTTCTTAAATTCCTTAAAATGTGATAAGCTTGAACATGTTAAATCAATTAAATACCTTGGAGTGATTTTTGATAGAAATTTGAGTTGGAATTTACATATTAATCATGTAGTTTGTATGATACGAAAATTGTTTTATAAATTTAAATTGTCAAAAAACATCTTCAACATCAAAACCTTGCGTACAGTTTATTTAGCAATCGTACAATTTATTATTAGCTATGGCATTGTTGTTTGGGGAAATGCATCAAAGTTTGCTTTAAATCCATTTATTATTACATTAAACTCACTGTTGAGATTTATACTATTGAAATCGTAAGATTTTCATATAGACGACTCTTACAGTACATTTAATGTAAAAAACCTCAATGGCTTATATATATGGAATATCCTTAATTATGTTTTTAATTCAGATTTAAAAAATAATTACCCGTCACATCGCTATCAAATACATTTTAAACACTCAGTAAATCTGAATATGTCAGTAACCCATAAAGAATTTGGTAGAAAAATGGTTATTAATGTCCGTATTCGTTTATGTATTATGCTTAATTTTAATTTAAAATCATATGAAAATTAGTATCATTATAAAATATATTTAAAACATCTGAATTGAAATCATATTATATTATAGACGAAAACTTGAAATTGTATTTTCTTTCTATTATATTTATCTATATGAAATATGTTTATACTTTACTTATTATAATTATGTTTTTATAATTAAGTATTATATACATATTATAAATAATAATTGGTAATATGTTAATTTTGTATTGAACTTTCTGCACCCAACACAAGCTATGATTTCGGGGTGGCGTCAAATTTGTTTTACTTTTAATTATTTTTATATTTATATATGTAAAATATTTTTTTTGACAATAAACTATTATTATTATTATAATAAATGTATGAGAATTTTCACAATAACTTAAAAAATTATTTAATGAAAATTCAATTTTAAAATTTTAATATAACGTACGTATATTAATTTATTAATGTTAATAAGAACCTTTTAGTATAATTTTGATAACTTTGTCAATATTTTAAAACGGCTAATGACTAAATTAAGAATATTTATTTAACTCTTACAAATAATTAAAATTTATTATTGCTGAGAAAAATATTAAAAATACTAACTTATAACATTTATTTAACCATATTGGTATAGCAATTATTACCAATTATAAATAAGATTGTTTAAATTGATATATATAATAGAAGATATTTAAAAAAAATACCGGGAGACTTTGTTTTGTCTAATTTATGATCGTAATTTGCAAAAATACCACTTAAATTATTAATTTTGAATGACGCCTTAAAATTTAGAAGATATGATAAAATAATAACTTCATTACAATCGTTAATTACAAGTAGTCTTAAATGGATTCATTTTGCATACATATAAAGAGCGCTACCTTTTAAGAAATTACATCGTAAGAGAAAACACTTTGAGCTTATGTATAATAAACCATTTAAATTTCCTCGTATCTCATAAATTTTATATTTACCTTAAAAACGTACAACCATATTTTAAAATGTAGACATTCCACTTACAATTTCTATCAACTAATTCATATTATCACTTACATTTTTTATTATTAATTATAATTATATGCATTACTATATATTTCAAACATTATCAACAATAAGAATAATTTAGAAAATAAAATATTTAGTCATAATTATATATGCACATTCGTAATGATATTATGTTGTATGTTTAATCATTATCGATGATTGTTTTATTATATTACAGTTTGTAAATACATATTTATATTAAGAATAATAAAAAAAAAATTGACGTGTTATATAGTTTTTATTTTCTAACTTAGGGATTTCATACTTTTATTATATATCTGACTGGGTGGCTCATTTTATCAAAGTGCTGATTAACATGGGGGGGGGGGGGTACGTCAAACCCGTTCAAAAATATTATGATTTGAACTTAGTAACTACATATGTAATCGTTTAGTACATGTATAATTTTTCAGATTTACAACATGTCATAGATTTTGGAAATATTTACTTATATTTTGATAACGTGCTGACTTTGGAATAGCTGGACTCTTAGCTGTAGCAAATGAATGACCCAGCCCTAATGACGCCACTGCCATAATAATTCCCATCTATCGATAGTTATATTATTTATGTGGAAAATATGTGATTTTATATTAATATTTGAAATTTAAAAAATATAAATTGAATTTTGTAATACCCTAATACATATGATGTGTGGCTCAACCCTGAATACTTAATTCGTAGATTTGGAACGTTCTTCTCGAATATGGTATTTCATATCGTAATACGTATTAAAGTCACAAATACAACAATTTTACTTTACTCTTTCTATTAAATTAAATATTTTTAAATTATTACAATTTAAGTGATATAAATTAAATAATACTCGTATATTAATAGTTTACGTTCAGATTTTTCTCTCGTCGATGTGTAGGATGTCATTATAATAATATTTAAGTGATGATGAGTAACAAAAAAATAACTAACATCCATATTGAAAAAAAAACTGCATGATTACAAAGACGTGATTTCTGATGAAAATCATTAAAAAAATGTTAAATTATGTTGTAATATTTATAGAAATTTACTATATAAATATAAATCAAAGTTATTTTTATTTTTGAATATATATTCATAAATGCGTTGGTAAATCATACATTTAACTGGTAAATGTAGCGTTTGTATGTCTTATATATTTCTATCTTTATTTGTATTAATGTTATTAGAATCGGACAACATATTCCGTTTATTATTGGAAACAACTTATACAATTTTTAGTGTGACGTTTATAGACCAAATTGGACTTATGTGTTTTTTAATTTTGATACATATCACAAATAAACCATTTATTACTTATAAAATGAATGACCAATGATACATTTTTTTCCGATAGGTTACAGGGCTTTTTAGTGCGGGGGCTCTATGTCACGACATAACTTAACCGCATTTAAGCTAGCCGTGGTTTTATCTATTCGATTGTAAAATAATAAACGAATAAATAGAAACTGATTATTAGTACATGCATGATTACATAAGTATGTACTCGCATCGTAACATTTTAAATTATATTTCATTACATAACTCAATATGTTGATTTAATTTTGATAAATTTGAGCTAAAGACCTCGAATAATACAAAGCTCGAAGCAAATGTATACTCCCCTTCAAATTCAAGTTACCGTGACTCGATTGTGTTATTTTATATTTTATTCCATATCCGTTTTTCTTTGTTATCACTTATTTCGTGATTGTTTTATTCAAATGCAATTTTAATTATTATTGACGAACGTTAATTCGTTATTTTAAAGTAGTGATATGTGTTTATATAGCAGAGGTTAGATAACTTGGTGTCTTTTTTGGTTTTAGCCTTCATAAGTAATTGACATAAATCCGAGTCTAAGTGATTTGGAAAAATCGACCGGCAACGACCTCAACCATCCAGCGGACATTATTATTTGAAGGGTCGGTCGTTATCCTCTTCGTTCGTTGGGGTCGGTCACATAAACGCCAATGTTTTCCGTGATGTAGGTAAAATAGACGGATGATAGCGGCGTATGTGCGGTGGGGAAGGAATAGAGAAATATATGCGAGGATGAGGTCACGATAATCGAAAATATGGTACAGCCATGGCCGATGCTCTATGATGATCGGGGTAAACAACGACGGGCGCCTGTCGAGCAGTAAAAATGCGACCGGAGATCGTTAACCCCTATCAAGTTCTTCGACGTTTATCATACATAATCTATTTAATCTTTGACCTTCTTCTCTTTTGCTTTAATAAATATTTTCTTACTCGTAATAAAGGATACGGCGACAATAAAATAATAGCAAACACCATTATAATTTATTATATGTTTTGTTTTTTCAGGTGCTTTGCAAATTAGTGATAGCCAAGAAACGGACCAGGGCAAATACGAGTGCGTGGCTGAAAATTCTGTGGGTACGCAACATGCTACAGCTATCATGCTATGGGTCAGAGGTGAGTGTATTATTTTCCGTACATTTCATTATTATATTTTTATCTGGCCTAGTAAGCAAACACATTGCGTTCCGCGCCCGAAAACCCAATTGTGCGTAAAAACAAAGAACAAACTAGACTGAAATCGCATTATTTTTCATTAATTTGTTGTTTATTTTTATTTTTCCATTCAGCAGGATCTGTGCAAATTTTTTTTTTTTTAACTTTTATATAGTAAATGTAATTTACGATTCCGACCTACAGGCACGTACAGGTAAACGGGACCAAACGAATTTATGATGTCCCTGGACGATATACCCTTCGCGAGGTTACAGTTAATTAATTAGGTTAATTGTGAAACATTAGCGTGAGGTCGCTGTCGTGGGAGGAGGGAAGGAGTTAGCGGCAGGCGTGAACCGTCGGATGTTTCATTGAATTTCCTCTGACATTGTTGTGATAAAACGAAATGTTTCCGTAAAGATCGACGAATTTACACCAACAAAAGAATATTTTCTGGACCAGAATGAAAAAATAAATATATAAGTAAACCTGTATAATTACTAAATGCGTGTGAAATGTTTAACTTCGAATTGTTTTTTCCTTTTTTTTATAAAGTTTAATTATCAATCAAAAAGATATCTACAAAATTAATTTGCGTAAAAAGTATTATAAATATGTAGAATGAATGCATGTATAATTTGCATTGGAATTAAATTAATTGCACAGTGATGAATGTATTAAAAAAAATCAAATAAAAAAGAATTATAAATAATCTTTCTTTAATACATAAATATTCTTATGATACTGAAAATATCATAGTATATTTAAAATATAGTTTAAAATCATTGTTATAAATATGTAGTTACTTGTTATTTAATATAGATAGGTTGAGAAATTAATTTTCTATTTTTTTAAAGAAACTTAATTTGTATAAACGAATAAACATCCTTATAAAATTATATATATATATAATATATACTAATAATATTACCAATTTAGTTTGTTTTTTCTTTCCTTTGACTTGCTTGATTTGATTGATTTATTTTTTTATTTATTTTTTTTCTCTTCTTCATCCGATGATACCGAATTTGTTACATTCGGTTTAGTAGACAAAAAAAAAAAAAAAAAAAAAAAAATAATAATTATAGCTTTGATAACGAAACACATGTGAGTAGCGGACTACGAACGTTACACGACTGAAGTGATAATTTAAACACTAATAAAACACTTAAGATAACTTTCAAGTCCAAACTATTATAACGATAAAAAATTAAATTGCAGTTTACTCTTCAATGAAAAAAGTTTATTGGAAACCATTAAAGATTTGTGAAAAAATAGTTTATTCATTTATCAGTGTACATCTTGTGTGCTCTTTTTTCGATTAATTTGATGATTATTTTTTTTAAAAATCTATTTTAAACTTCTTTTAGATTTTTATTTTATATCCTGAGCCACACGGTGTATCTATTGGTTTTACAATGACATGTTTTTTTTTTATAAATTCTATTTTGAAAAACACTTTTAGGGCAGTAAAAATGGTTCAAAACTTTCATTATGTATCCTTAACCATAAAATGAATAAAGGTTACATTTTACGGAGATTATTTTTTTATTTTCCAATTGTTTAAAAAAATGTATTATAAAAACTACAAAAATAAACCTGTCATATTTATGGTATAACTGTAATTTTTAAATTTTAACTAAACTAAAATCCGCTTCAGTTCATTTTATAAATTAACTGATTCAACATAGATTTCTTAATTAAAAATAATAATAATAAGATTAAAATAATTAAATTTCTTTCTGTTGGAAGTTTTTATTTTTGATACCAGATATTTCATATTTTACTATTATGCATAACTACGTTAAAATTTAATTTAATTATACATCTATCCAAACAAATGAATAAAAGATTTCACTGTAAAAATTGTCAACTTTTTTTATCACGTACAAAAAGCATTTCATTTTATAATCTAAATTGCATGTATTTTAGATTAAAAACATTTCAATAAAAAATAAATCAAGTACAATTTTATTTATATAAAACAATGTAGAGTTAACTTGATGGTCAAGTATTAAATATTTTTTATAAAATATTACTGTTTATTGGATTAAGCTTTTTCTTTAGCATTTTAACTAGTAATTCATTCAATAAATGTGTTTATTTTGAAATTTT
Source organism: Sipha flava (assembly GCF_003268045.1). NCBI lineage: Eukaryota > Metazoa > Arthropoda > Insecta > Hemiptera > Aphididae > Sipha > Sipha flava. The sequence goes on from NW_020271747.1 coordinate 1,516,842, forward strand.
AAATAATAGCTTTATATATTGGGTAACTTTATTTTTTGCACTCATAAATATTAATATTTGAAATAACTATCATAAAAACATATTTTGAATTCCATTGTTTTATTCCTGCATTCCAAGGTGTTATGTTACAATATTCTTAAATAAGTATACAAATAATAATTTGTTTTTTGGCGATATTAATCTTAATAAATGTATAGCGTATCTAAAGTATAGTATATGAAAGAATTATGAAAATGTCAAATTTTAGTATTTATTTTGGGTGCGATAATGAGACATTTGAAATATTTTCATTTTAATTCCAGATATAATTTGTTTTCTTCTTGGGCGGCCACCTTTTATAATTTTAAAACATTTTCTAAGTTTTTACTTAAATACATTTAGATTATATAATAATAATATAAATTTTGAATAAAACTATGACTCCTTTTTTTTTTTTTTTTTTTTTTTTTTTTGTGTTATATGTGTCCACAAAGTTTATTAATAAATCTAATCAATAATAAATTAAAATCAATAAATCAATAAAAAATTAATATTGCTAATAACTTTTTTTTTAATATTTTTTGGTTACAATTTAATACTTTATAAACAAAACATCTTATGATTTAAAATTAAGAAATGAATACAAAACTTTCGTTGTTTTTTATTTGGTATTAATTTTTTTCTTTACAATTAATTTTCAACTAATTACCAGGTATTATTTTTTTTTTCATATGTGGAATAAATAAATCCGTCCATATTACCATTGATTAAATTATAATATATTTTTTTTTTTTTTAGTAATATATGATTGATTTCCCAAATGGTTTCCTACAAATAACTGAAAACAAAAATTCTGAAACTTCAATTTATCAATCAATTTTCTTTTCCGTTTTTATATGCCACCAAAGAAATAACCAGCATTCTACTTCGACATCTATATGTTTATTATATTTGTTTAACCGCGAGCACGTTTTATGGGTGAATAAATTTTTATCATACCCTCCACTTCGATATTTTCAATAAAATTCACTAGTTTTAATAATAAATACACAAGTACATATATTTATACGTTTATGTGTACATACCAACATATTTATACATACATACACATACACTTATATGAATACTTATTATTGCCCTTATCAAGCATTATCATAAAAAAATCGAAACCGTAAAAGTGTAACACATTTACTACTATCGTCACTTGAGGTTACCATAACGTCATCCATACTAGTAAGTTTTATATTTTATATATTTTTTTTCTTTTTATCAAATTAAAATATGTTCTTCATAAACCTTTGAATTTTCCGCTTTTTTCATTCAATTCCCCTCCCCTCAAATTTTAGAACCTAACAACTGAAAGAAGTTTCATTTCATTATCGTGGTTGAAAATTAGTGTAAAAATCTATTTTCTTCTGATATCAGTTTGTGACATATGGCTATTTTGTTTATTCCATTCTTTATTTTATAATTATTATTATATGTCGATTCATCTTGACAGAGCGATAGGTTATTGTTTATTTAAGGAAAATAAAATTAAAAATCCACTGGTAAATAGGTTTACGGTTTGTCTGCCGGGTAATTGTTAATGTCAGATAATTAAAATAATTGCCTACGTTTTTTTTTTTCTAATGGTTTTCGTTAGTGTGTTTTTCAGGACCCTCAAAACAGCTTTTCTAATTACATTTAAACTGAGGTTTGTTTATATCAAAAGCGGTTTACCACTTAATCCTCCAATTTCGATGGTTTATATACATAGTGGGCATTTAAAACAAGGACTTAAAAATGCTTGATAATTGTTGAATAAAAATTATACTGTAGAACTATTATACCTACGTAATTGTATGTGACAATCCTATTTTACGTCATTAAATAAACATTTATATTATTATGAGGTGCTTACTAATTTATATAAGTGGGTTGAATAAAAACTTAAATTACTTAAAAATAAATAAGTAAATAAATAATCATTATTATAAATTGTATTACGAATCATATGATAAATACTTATCACTTATAATGATTATATACCACTTATTAAAGTGTAACTTAATTCTATAATGTATTATTTATAGAATATTCAATTTTTTTTTCTTTTGAAAATTCGTAAAATCTCTTCAAATACATCAAAATAATCGTCAAGAACTTTTTTGACTCAGTAATATTTTCAACGACATATATAATTTTTGATGATATGGTGTAGTATAAAAAAATGTTGAAAGTCTCACGGTATTCAAAAGAAACTGAAAGAAGCGTTTGGTATTTGGTCTTGTATACTAAGGAAATCGTATTGCTGATTGTGCTCGAGTCCTTCGGAAGTAGCTTGGGTAAATAGGTGGCCCGTCGAAAACGTAATTGGACAGCGGTCTTGCTACTACGGAAGGAAGAAGGGTTATTTCTAGAATAGAAGTGGACAACATGTGTTTTATAATGTCATCCGGTATACCACCTACTACCACTCCATCCACCTGTGCATGTATATAAATTCAGAATCGACTAACCAATTTTAATTTTAATGAGTTTATGGTTTATAAATAAAATCGGTTCTTCACCGGATAATGACTGTAAGACACAGTGTGGTTCGCGCTTTATATATGCTAACTGGTCTGTGTATATATTTGTGTGTATGTATGTATGATTGTTTATATTAATTATCGTATAACATACGAGTGTATGTGTTAATTAATTTAATTCAAAAAGCACTAGACTGCTGCCACCCTCCTTTACAATAACCCTACTCGAAGTACTTCGTTATATACCAATGGATGTATTAAGTTTTTTTAATTTCGTATATTTTATTTTTATAAAATATATTGCGTATTATATTCTGTTGATGCTTCTTTAACCTTCAATAGGAATTAAAAATTAATTAAGTTAAATATTTAACGTGATTGAATATTAACAAATATATCGTTATTTATACTTTATTTATATGATTTAATGTATATAAAAATTGAATCGCAACAATTATGAATACAAAACTAAAATCACTTATTATTATAGAAAATAAATCCAGGCAATACATTTTTGAACTCTGACTAACCCAAAATAAATTTTGTTATTTGAGTTGATTGTTAATTAATTCATAATATATGTATATTTTTTATTAAATGTTTATTCAAGCACTTTAATTAATCGTATCATCAATCTGTAATAAATAAATAATAAAAATAAAATAAATAAATACATAAATAAATAAAATATTTTTTGATAAAATTTAATCAATTTTTAATCATAAAATGGTAAAGAGTTTATTTTCTTTTATTTTATTTTATTTAAAAATAGTAAAATGTATCATAATTAAAGAATATTTAATCTTTTACAGTAATATTTTAAACTGAAAGATAAGTTTTAATTTAATTTTATAATTTTTATCCATATTTTCATTTGCATTCAATGCGTTTAAATTTGTTAAAATAATAATAATTCTATACTTACAAATATATCTGATACATATTTTTTATCATGTGAATTTAATAATAAATAATAATTGTATTATGTATTTCTTATGAACGTGAGAAAGATGTAATAAAAAATGAATTATACGGTTTAAAAAATTTAGTGTCGATGCTTTACGAATTCAATAAAAAGATACACGTATATATACATGTTTTTGTAATAAAAATTTAATATTCTACACATAATTTATCGTTAAATGATTTGTTTTTTTTTTTTTTTAATATATAAAACGATAAGAATCATTTATGATTTCATGTGTAATAAAATACGTTACTTAAAGCATTTTTATTTTTCTTAAACGTTTCATTCGTCAATATATTTTCCGATAACTAATTATTTTAAAATGTTAATTAAGTACCATAGTTATTTTTCTCGTGCTATAAAATATCACAATTTTGAATCAACTTTTTATTTATTTCAAGTTGGGAAACGGGTATGAAATAAGCAGATAAACTAAATGCAATTAACTTACCAATTAAATTAAACCTATGTAATATCAATTTCACAACTAGTAAAACGTTATTCACAAGTTGTAAAATGTTATGTAAACGTCAAAAGAATTTACTAACGTTTTGTGTATATGTTGCGTAAGTTAATAACTCATACAAGTACGCCCGGCTTTTGTGTTGAATGACTTTGTGAATGCCGCTTATAACTGTGGCCACGGTGTTGTCAGTAACCCCCTTGAAATCGTTTAACGTTTTTATGATTAGTCCCTCGTGTGTAGCCGACCAGACGGTATTACAACGATTAGCCTAGTCCGGACGCGTTTCGGTTTTCAAATTTCCCTAAGCTCTTTCATTCGTATACGTACTGACCGAAATAAGGAAATATACGGAGGTAGGTCTATATATGTATGAGAGGCCGATGTGACTAAAAAGGACACTGCTTGGGATGCAGGATTATTTTCGAAAACCGAGGAATGTCTGCTGTGGCCCCTAAGCGGATTAATGGAACCATACGCGCACGGGTATTGAGCAGCAGGTTGCAGTAATATAATTAATTAAAGAACCGAATTATATGTTTTTGGTTACTACATAGGTTTACTACTATTTTTAACATGTGGCTATTTCAACGAAAAATTGCACAATCATATTGTTTTGGCGACGCCAGCAATTCGATTACCAAAGCAACAAATCGTTTCACTTCAAATGCCACCACTAACACCTTGTAATTGCACAAAACATTGCGTGCGATTTAGTTTCATTGTTGGCTACAATCGTATTATTGTAACATTACAAGCTATAACTAGCATTGAGTTGGCGTGGCGTGATGAGAGGGTAAAGGGCTACGCGTTAGTAATTTTACAAAACTATGTACGTATTGAATTTTAAATACATGTGTATTTTATTTTTTTAATTGTTCAACGTTTTTTATTAGCTTTTTTTATGTTTTCATTGTTGAATTTTTTTCAGAGTTAAAGTTCAGAAAAAAATGTAACCAAAGTTTCTACTGTTTATACCTACGTTCCAATTAACTTATATTGATTTAAAAACTATATAATAATTTGAAAACAATTTTTTCGTATTATTTAACTGATTAACGTACCGGAAATTCGACTTAATATGAACCACCGACTGTAGCGAGAGTGACAGAAATACTTAGTAATAGTTGTATAATCAACCTACATATTTTTCGAAATTTGTTGTATAAAAAAAAAATAAATATTTTATTTTGATTTAAACAGTTATTACAAAATAAAAACCAGAGTTCTTTAGTAAAAATAAATGAGTTATTAATTTTATTCGTTGTATTTGTTATTATAGTCAAAAATGATATAGATTTTTTAAAATCATTTATATGAATTTATGAACTCAAATTAATTTTTTTATTGAACGTTTATACAAAAAAGTGTAAAAAAAATTGTCTTCAAAAAGGTTTTTTTTTTTTATTAAAATAACATTTTTTCCTCATCATAGGAAATATAAAAGTATGTCAAGTATTCAGGCAATAGATAGAAACACCTTGTTTTTTCCTTCGTAACTTAGAAGTTTTTTATTTTAAATTCTGAACGGAGTGATGGAATCTATTGGTTTTACAATGATGTATGTTTTTTTTTATTTTTTTATTTTTGTGTCTGTTATCACGTTTTGGGGCAGTAAAAATGCTTCGATTTTCTTAAATAGCAACTTTAATGAAAGGAAAATGAATGTAGATGGTACTTGGGCAAGTCAAAAATCAAAAGCATCGAAAAAAACCGTAAAAAAAAAATTACGAAAAAACGGGAATTTTTACGCAAAACCGCGTTTTGGCAAACTACATTTTTTTAAAAATGCTCTAACTCAAAAATCAAAACCTTTTATACAAGGTTAAGTTTTCAAAGTGTTTTGGCATATTTTGCCTTATTTATAGACAATTTAAATTTTCGATTTTTCTAAGTTTTTTTTTTTTTTTTTTTTTTTGAATTACCAATAAAAAAAAATTGGCTGTAAGAAAACTCATGAAAACTTAATACAAAGTTTATTATAAATTTAAGATATAAATAAAACTTATTGAAATTAAGAAAAATTGGAAATCGTTTCTTACAAATTTTTTTTATAACCCATTAATTCCAAATTTGTGTGAAATAATTCAAAATAGCGATAATTTGCATGTTATTTTGTAAATAAAAATTTATAAAAAAAATGTCATAAATTTATCCATTAGTTTTTTTTTTTTAATAACTTTAAACAAATTTCTATAGGACTTTAAGGAATAATTGTTATGACCGTTTGAAATTTAAATTTTTACAAAATTGCATAAAATAACGATTCCTCTTCAATTTTAAATATTTGTTATTATTCAAAAAGTAAAAGTCGCAGAAACTCGAAACTATTACTAGTTATTAAGTTTGGCATTTTCTTTAAGCGTATTTTTTTCAAAGTATTATACTGATTTTTAAGCAACTCATAGGTATTTAAAATATTCGATTTTTCCTAATAAAATAATAAGAGCCGTTTTGACTCATTTTTTGTTAATTAAATTTAGTTATACAGGATATTTTATATAGAAATTATATCCAAATAAAAATTTTTTGGAAGACTGCTTTTTATATATAAGATTATTATAATATAATATATATTTATATATTTAACAAACTATCTCCGTTCAGAACTGTTATTCGTATACAATGATACCGATCATTGCATTCAAATTTAACAAATCCATTTTAATGACCTATTCTATAAACGAGGTACATTCCATCCCCTACTGTACAGCAGAGCGAGGCCCATCCGGTTATTTTTTATTTATATATTTAATATACCCTCACAATTCTATAAAATTTTATTATAAACACACCACCATGGTATTTCTACGTCAATAGGTCTGAAGTAGCTATTTTAAAATAATTGACGCAGATCTAAATATTTGTATTATAAGTTAGGTATTGTTAAAAAAAAATTATTATTATGTAGTTATGCACATTTATATTTCTTTCGTCTCATTTATAACGGAACATATCCTTAAAGTCAACGGGACGTTTGCATTAATTTTCCTCGAACAAAATACTCGAAACTTCCTTAATCAACTTGGACAAAACTCTACATTTTAGACATCCTGTGTAAGTTCAGAGCGAATTTGACGGTGCTTCATACATAGGATGTATTAAAAATGCCACACAATTACTCTAATCTAGTTATTTCGAGTTGAATACTCAACGTCGTCTTCTTGCTATTCCGTTTTCATCGTTATCGACGTCCAAAAATATTCCGCTTGTATTGTCCCTGTGTTCGGTAATTCATTTAAGTGCTATTTTCGTAATCGAAAAGGGTCCTGTCTAAATAATTTATTGACAGCGGAATTCCCTAAACAATTAGGGTATCCGTTACTGTTGCGTGTATTATAATTTTGCGTTATTTTTCCTCTCTTTATTCTTTTTGACAACTAAACTTAAATAAAATTGTCGGTTTATGTATTTGAGGGAAGGGGAGATTTGACATCAATTAGGGTTATGCTAAATTAGGCTATAATAAGTATTTGAATTTCGAGCTTAATGAACGTTTTAATTTATTTTTCAGTTCGCCGAGTGCCACCACAATTTTCCATTCCTCCGCCAACTATGGAAAAGGTAAAAGTCGGTGAAAACGTCAGTATACCCTGCGTGGCCATCGGTTCACCAATGCCTTATGTGAAGTGGCGCCGTGGGAAAACCACGGAACTTTCACCCGAAGATAAACTGCCTGTGGGTAGGAACGTGTTGAATTTGACCAACGTACAACTTTCGGACAATTACACATGCATAGCAGCCTCGTCTCTAGGCATGATAGAAGCGACGACTTTCATTAAAGTTTTGAGTTAGTTGACTTCATTTATCGGTAAACATTAACTAAACCAACTTTCTCTCCCACTGTTACTGCGTTTTGTCAGTAAAGAGATCGTCAAAAGATATATAAGGATTTATTAAACTAATTAAACCAACAATCGATATACATGTATGTACCTATAATCTACCTTAAGTACCTATTACAGTGATTATTAGATAGATAGTTGAACTTAGCTCATTAATGGTTAAATGTGATTAAAGTTGGCGTAAATTCCTATCGGTTAAGTATAGTAATAAGCCTCACAACCGATGTTGTTTATACGTTTTATTGTTCTTAAGATATTGGTGGAAAACAAAATTTCATATTCAAACTAGCATGGTTTGTATTAAATTACATTATCTCGCTTGTAATACTAGACTAAGTGCAACCGAATATTATATAATTCATTATATCAAATAGTTAATTCGGAAACTTGATAATAGTATAAATACCGAGTATATTCAGTGTATAAAATATGAATATATACACACATCATGAAATTACAATCCCCTTGTTGAATGAAAGATGGACACTTTTATCATGAAAAAATGAGTTAATTATATACGAATTTCGCCTATTGATGATGCGTTAATAGCCTTTCGTAGACCTAAAATTATGTAACGGTGTATAAATTTAAGTAAATCTTATTTGATATTTCGTGTATTTAAAAGGATATTATGTCCTTGTCAGTACTTATTTTCATAGTGTAATACAGTTTTACATATTATATGTGGACGTTTCATTATTCAATAATTGAATTTACTTGATAACGCGCCGTCACATTATATTTTAACGCTTCCCTCGATTTTGTGTTTTTAGAATTACTGTTTTCTTTGTGTACCCATATTTTTTACTCAGTGTTTGTGCTTTTAGTTATTTTTATTTGAAAATATTTCCTTTGCTCTTTTTAAAACGTTGAAACGTGTTGTTTACACCTGTTAATTTCATTGAAATTGTGTTGAGAGACTGATATAAAACCAATTTTTAGAACAAAAACAGAATATTCAGATCTTGCTTTGTACTCGAATTCATAAATTATAAAATAATATAAGGTCAGGTATAAACATAATATATAATCAACTACCTGAATTATTAATTTGTACGGGTAGGTGCAAATTGAGTGGGAAGGCTTTGAGAACGCAACCTTCCACAAAGCTCCTAAAAAACTTGCCAAATAAAATAATAAAATTAAAGATTTGAATTTTAGTTAAATTGAAAAATATTCTATATTATTATTTATAAATATAATTATGTTATTTTTATAACTATTGATATTTTTTTTAATGTTTAAAGTTATAATAATTTCTGAGATAAATATTTTAAAAATGTGAAATTTAACTATCGAGAAAAACTTAATAAATAAAGCAGATCACCAAAAACATGTTATTGAAAGTGTGTGTTTAGATAAATTCCAACACAAAAGTGCAACTATGGAAATTATTTTTATTTCATGTTTATTCTTATTAGGTACCAACGTTACACATTTGATTATGGTCTAGACATCGTGAAGGTCCCCTGCCTCCGATTTTCAAAAGCCATTTTCACTGCCACAGTTTTACATCATGCTGTGTACTAAGTTATCAGAATTATTTGCAATTCTCAATAAACATAAAATTAAAAAAAAAAAATAATCACTTAAGAGCATACAATTTTCTAAGGCTTCTCTATTATAATTTTCCCGTATTTTACATATTTTTCATGAAAAATCCTTGTCATAAAATTCCTATTACCCTTTACGATACATATATACATATATATATAATGCACCACAACAAGTTATAATACACCTATCATCGTTGAATTCTTAAGGTGGATGATATTGGTACGTAGATCGGACGATGATGTTCGATATCTTAAGTTGTAACATGATATTATGTACCGTTCGCATTGTCCAACATAACGAATGCAATGTATGTACGATCGTTTCTCTATTCGAAGACATATTATCAGTATCTGACTTAAAATAATGAGCAGTACACTGGTATACTCCCTCGAAATAGTTTTACCCCCTCCCTTCCAGTGTTATCTAATTTTGTCTTGTTTTTCACGTGCAGCGCTACCCAGTCCGCCGATCGAAGTCAAAGTGTCGGACGTGACGTCCACATCGGTTAAGCTGAGCTGGTCGCACCCCAACCCGGACGACATACAATACTATACGATATCGCATAAGCCCAGGTCGGCGTCACAGTCGCCGGGCGTAATCAGCGGCGTAGTCACCATGTACTATACGATACGGCCGCTGAGTCCGTACACCCAGTACGAATTCACCATATCGGCTGTCAACGGGTTCGGGCACGGCCCACCCTCGCCGCCTATAGTAGCTACCACCGGTGAAACAGGTAATCATCCGTCGTTCCGCGTGTCCTTCTCTCGGCAAACGCGATTGGGTTAGGTCGTGGTGACGTTCGATCGTGGCGTGATGGAAAAAATCCATAATTTATCCATAACAAAATAATAATAAATTATTATTAAATAAAATCCATCATATAATGGATTTCCAATTACAACCTTCGAATATTATCATTATTTAATTATTATTATTTATTTATTTCTTTTTTTATATCATCATTATTATTCTGTTTTCCGGTCAAATAACAGCTTTAACAAAGTTTATTTTTTTTTTTATTTTTTATTTTTTTAAGATGGGAAGCCGTCAAAACCCGTCTTTTATTGTTGTTTTAATGAGAACAACAACAACAACAACGGTGAAAAATACACACCACAGTGATGTTTTTATTTATACATATATTTAACGTACAGTAAAAGAGGAAATTTCAAAACGGTTAATTTCCAGTCCTAATTAGAAAACTAATTAATGGCGCCAGGGGTCGAATGCCTTTATTCTTAAACTTTTCCCACCAAAAAAATATTCTTATTAGTTTTTTTTTCCCTACTGTGAGCTTTTAATTAATTTTTGACCGACGACCGAGAACAACAAAACGTGTTATAAAATGCGGTATTCTTGAATATAAATAAAACTCCCTTATCTCAACTATAATTATATTTATCTTCCTAAAAAATTATTGTTTTTTATGTGTATTTCATGCTACATTTGAACATATTTTTAACGGATACAATTTTGCTAAAAATATATTAATTAAGTAAGTGCGCGAATATTTTGATGTCTAAATGTGTTCACTTTTTTGGTTTTTTATTATTTTTGGATGTATTGCACCTTTTGTGTTTTGATTGCACTTTTTTGTAGATTTTGCACCGTAAACACTATAACCTATTCTTATGTGGATTTTATTTATCAAAACGAAACTCACTGTAGTGTTAAAGCATAGCACACGACTATTATATAGTACATTACTCTTCCTTCTACCATTTAGTACCCTCTAGCGTTTTTGTTTTGATGTGCACACTTATTTGTACATATGTACAATATTTTTTTTTACATCCAGATTTTTACACTATAAGTGTTACTCGTCACCCGAAAAAATATTAGTAAAATCCTTTATCACTCAATTGTATGCGTATGTACTTATTTTGTTTTAACGTAATCGTTTCAGATCAAGAGAATGTATATATAACATCCTATAATACTTGAAATGTTCACATTTTAATAACAAATATTTTGAGATGAGATTTCATGTCCACGAAAAACGTCTATATTTAATTTTACCACTTCGTATTCTTTTAGATTTATAAGTCACGTTTTATAAATAATTTAGGATCATGCGTTTAGAATTTAATTAAACTTTTTAATAAAAAAATTAAATAAAGTAGATCCTAATAAAAAAAAAAATTGAAAACTACTTTTAATTAATTTACTGATGATAATAAATATTTACGTTCTATGGCTGACGTTTTAAACCCAATGGTCAATACATTCTTATTGTTACCTAAATGTTATACATAGATATTGCTTTTTTGGTGATTCGATTAAAATGTAATATATAGTGGTAGCTTACGGTTTAGGTTTTTATGTGTAGTGTTTAATCGGTTAAATAATTAACTATGCATTTCAACACCGTCGCTATTACGTATACCGCCTATATCTTTATGTGGATGAGAATGTCCCCGTAAACAATATATTGTGTAAAGCGTTGTACAATATTATCTCTGGTGGCGTAATATTCGTTATTTGCAGATGACAACCATTAGCTAATGACGTTCTGGCATTTCGTTGTACATCATAATAATATAATAAAATGTATGCCGAAAAAAATGCTGAAAAATATCCTATATAAACGCAAAAGAAGGTTTATTAAATTAATATAAATCAAAGCTTTTATTTAGTATTTTTTTATTTTTATCGTAATTACACAACCGATCGAATTTATATACTAAATATATATATATATATACTAAATATATATATATATATATAGACCGTAATAATAATATTATCACCAATTGACGTACCCCAACTGTTTTTATTTTGATTTCAAACGAATACCACTGCTGCTACCACCACCTCGACATTATGATTCGTCGTTTCTCACCAACCGCCACTCTTTTCCTCCGACTATAGATTATATCGGCTACAACTCGTTTGTGCATATATATTTTGGCTACCTGTGACAAAAATTTCTTGTGTCAGAACTCGTTTGCTTATTATCGTTGATTATTAGATTCCTTGTGAATATGATAATTGATTACTTTTATTATTTTGTTTGATTTACTCGTTTTAACAATAACACTCACAGGACATTTTTTATTAGTGCATCTAAAATTTGAAAATCCACTCATTAAAACATGGTATTCTCTAAATTTATAATCATCCCTATTAACACATCGTTTTCCTCACCGAGTTTCAAAAATATTAGAAATTTCTACGTCCATATTAAAATTTACGTCGTCAACACACTAGTCACCACTGTACTGTCCATACTTACTGAAACTACTAAAAGTTGTTTAGAAAATTGAAATTTATATAATCTACAGTCTACACAGTCGATTATAAGATAATATTAAGATAATATATTTGATAATTTGTACTGCAGTCTGTGACGATATATGTATATACGTGATATGTGTGTGATTGTGTTTTGGGCAGACTAGTTATCTATTTTCAGGTAAACGAATGATTTCGTCGTGCGTTAACGAGTCGTTGATTTTCAGGTAAAAAATGTTGAATGTGTGCAAACGAGTTGCAGCGATTATATATACCTGTTATAACCAACCTGCGCTCGTCACCGACCACACCACCTCCCCATCGTTATGCATTATAACTCGCGGCCAGAATCTATTGATTTAGTTAATTCAATTACCATCATCGTCATCATTGTTGTCGTCGTAGTGCGATGTAGATATAGTGCATATAGTCATCGTCCCTGAAAAAATATTTTCATAATTTTCCCCTCTCTCCAATTTACTTTTATTACGATTGGTACCGCATTTCTCTCGCATTTCATCCACGACGCATATATGTAGGTTTGCATTCATGTACGTAAACTATTTTTTTAAATTTTTTTTTTTAACGTAAACGTTGATTTACCGCAACTACCCCATCATAATTTTCGCGATAGATTTAACGTTTTACAGTTTAAAAATATATATATATATATATATCGGTGTACGCTCGGAGTAATTATACGTGGAAAATCGTTTTTCGCAAAAGCTAATGTTTTTTTCTTAAAGTTTTTCCCGTTCTATTCACGTGCATTTCTTTGATAGCACGTTCCGAAGCAGAATAATCGTTCTGTTTTCGGGAACTTAAACCGACCGGGAAAACTAACAGCGTCCTCCGACAAAAGAATCATCCGGTACGTACGCACAATGCACGTCGTACGTATACATCACATGCGTGCGTGCATACTTTGGGCCGCGCGGGTTTCCCTCTTTTCCGGCCACTACGTTCAGTATTGTGCGCGCGTGCAGTGCTCGCCGTACGTGTGTTCGTGCACGGTTGCGGCGGGGACCCAGACCACGTTCGCGTGGACAATGATGCTACCGAGGCATGCCGTTGAACCCCTACCCTCGTCGCAGTCCTTCTCCGAAAACCGTTTTGCCGTAATTAACCGAAATTACATGCGTATGCCGATGATGTTTTCGCCCCTATCCTCGTCCACGTCCGCCCGTCCCTCTTGCGTTTTCCACCCTCTGACCCTCCCGGTGATGGTGGTAGCGGCGTCGGCTACGATGGCAGCGTGTACGTGGTTATCACACAATGGAAATGTGCAGACAATAATAATAATAAAAAAAAAACCTCCGCACAGTTTTTCCCTTGATAACTGTACACCGAGTGCTGCCGCCGCCACCGTCGTTTTTATTCATATACGTTATTATGTATGCGTGCGCGTTTATCGATTCGAAAATAATAATATTAAAAATATGTTCACGGAACGCGCGTGGCGTGTGATTGTATGCGAGTTGTAAGACGCGAACATCGTGAATATAATACGGAGTACGAAAAAAAAAACTCCCGAATATGGTTCGTATGAAAATCGAGAGAAAAAACTCGCGGAGGGTATCGAGAAAAAATAAACTCACGCCTAAATGCAGTCTTCGAAATTGGGCGTCTCGGTTTACTTTGTACCCGTGTCGACCCTAGCGGCCATTACCTATATGCGTAATAATAATAATAACAGTGGATAATGTTAAATTATATGTGCCGTTTTTAAATTAGTTTTCACTCGATTGTCGATCGTCATATATCGATTAGACAAGGGGTTCTTTTTACGATGTATAAATATAATTTTCATTGCGAAATTGCTTCAACTTTCTCCGAGAACACCTCTAGACATTACATGCATACTTAAATTCATCTATATTATATTTTAGATTATTATTTTTCCTTCAGTCACCCTTTGAAAAAATTAATGTTAAAAAAGTGGTTTTAAAATTAAGAACTTACTGTGTATGTGTGTGCACTTCTGTGCGCGTGTATATATTTTACGTATCGAATTATAAAAGTTTAATCTACATCAAATGCGCGTCCGACCCCTTTATGCATAACTGATTTTGAAACTTAAAAGCACCCACAATTACGCTGAAGGCTATGTCTTGGAATATATATTATTTTTAACACGCTTCAGTTCTGTTAACCCAACCGATACTAAACGCGCGTATTCATCATATGTGTATATTTTTTATTTAAATTAAATGTATTATATATTAAACGTATGTTTGTTTATACAATCATTTCTAAATACGTCAATAAATAATCGAAGTACTTAAATATATGCCTTCTATGGTTAACACTCATTTACGTTTAAATATTAAAATTTATATTATTCCGGGTATTTTAAAAATTCATGATTTACGTTTATGTATCCCAATTTCTCGTCGTTCCACTATTTTAGAGTTCAAAAACCAATTATTATTTATTATACGCAAGCATTCACGTTGCAGAGAAGATCGAAAGTATCAATCGAACAATCGAAAGTATACAAACCCAAAATCATTTATCGTCGAAGTGTTTTAATTTAATCAACTTAAAAATTATTATATTTACTCGCGTGCGCACACACACTCATACATACACCACATGTATATGCATTACATTATATTGTTGTATAGTTACATAATATCATAATATATACATGCATTTACTAGCTTTGTAAAAAATTAATAACAGTTTGAGAAACGGTGGTTGCCGTATAAGTACTGTAAGCAAAGGTATATATTTACAGCAAATAACGTGTGCAATCCCCTTCGTGACTTTCCGTTTTAGAAAAAATAATATTGCACGAGTTGGCTTAATTTTACTATTATTCAACATATAATGAAAAATTGAATATGGTGTATTACATAATGTTAAGTTCGACGTTATTACTTGACAGTCTGCTTTTCGGTCTCGTATAGTAGACTAGCGTAACTTATCTAAGAAATATAGCTGCTTCAGCGCTATTGTCATGTTGGTATATTATAGTTGTGTATGTAATATATTATTACTTAAGCTATTACCCTTCACCCACGATTTATTTTAATCAATATACATTTATTGTTTACACAAAATCGATGCTTAAAACATAACACATAGAATCAACCAGTTGAATATTAATTCTAAGATAACTTAGTAGTAGATTTCGGCCTTTATTTTCTGAAAATTAAATTACAGCTTTAAGCTTGAAAGAAAATTATCATGGGAATCTTAAAATTAGTTTTATTTGTCGTAAATGACGAACGTTAAAAATGCATGTGTCTTCTCTCTCTCTTTCTGTTAAAAACATAAGTAAAAATAATAACAAAATTGAGCAATAGGAGAGAGTGTTTGGGACAATTCTGATAAGAAAATATTCAAAAATGTTACACAATCATATACAATGGGTGCCCCCTCCTCTACCTCTTTGTGATAAAAAATTGAAAAAAGAGGTGAAATGAGAATACTCGGGAAATATTTCAAACAGTTTTGAAGAAAAAAAAACTTGAGATAATGTTTAATAGTGTCAGTGTCGTCAGAAATTTTGCTTCGTTTAAAAGTTCTGTTCTTTTGTATGTATAAGGATTATTCCTGGACACCGCGTGTAAAGCTAACCGTATGATTACGTAATGAATTTTTTTTTTTGACGCTCCCCTTTTACCACTCTTCACTGTCCGCAAAATCGCTGTTATAATTAGACCATTATGTAAACGCTATGTAAACACGGTATAAAATTAAAACTGTATATTAATTAAACGCGATACATATATATCTATATATATATAAAATATAATACGTACAATATTATAGTTTATAATGACAAAACGCGTGAGTTGAATACGTCGCCGCCGTGACGAGCTGTGGGAAGGGGGATAATAATAATAACATAGGCGTCAAATATCAACTACACGAATGAAAACTTCTGTTTCATTAGTCTAAAAGCTTTTGAAAAACAGCAATATAGTTAGATATCGTAGACGTCCGGTTTTATCGGGCTATTGAATACACTTTAATTTTTGTTAACGCTTTTATATGTGTACATTGAATTTTGAACTATCCATACTTCTTTTACACGATTTGTATATTTATATAGGTACGTGTATGTATGTAAATTGAGTATAATATTTTTATATGCATAAAATATATATTCTCACCTTTATATTGTCTATTTCTGTTTTTTTTTTCTTCTAGCGGATCTATCTGCTTTTGGTGAAGGTGCAAGTAAGTTAGATTTTGTTATTAACCATGATTATATTGTTGTTTATTTTACCTTATAATAAAAATATTAATTTTCTCGATTGGCTTTGCTTCAATAACACTTATTGATTAATATTAGTTTATTTGTATTTATACGAATTAGTTAAATAATAAAAGTAAAAACTAAACAAAATTAATTATTTTCTTCTTAATGACATTAAACTTAATTTAATAATGCTTTAATAATACTGCAGTTTCCTTTTAAGTTTCTATCAATTATAAATATCTTATTTTGTCGACAAAATTGCTACGTGAATACATTAAAGTTTTCGTTTCAAAAAGTTATTTCTCAACTATGTGCACATATTATTCATTATTTTCATTATATACATATTTTAACATTATTTTTTAAATTACTTATTTGATATTTATGTATTTACTTATACCGCTCAATTTACCACTGTCAATAATATCTGTCTAACTTTTTTTTTTTAATTTTTTAAAGTACTATTTATTTTGATACACAATTTCGAGTAAAAAAAAACTTTATTTTTAATTTATTAATTTTAATTTTTTAATGTGAATCATTATAATTTTTACTATATGTAATAAACTTGTTGTATTTTAATGCTTAAGCGGTAACATTCAAACAAAAATAAACTTTTAATTAAATTTATTTTGATTAAAAATATATATGAAATATTCGCTTCTATATAAAAAAATACAGCTTAACCTATTTTATACAAATAATACACAAACCGTCATTTAATTCCAAAAAAATTGGTATTGAAAAATCAAAAGTTTTCACGTATGATCAATTTATTGATTAATACGATAATTTTCCTTTGTTATATATTCAAAAGCCATATTTTCCAAACGTTTTTGAGACTTTAAACTCTTTTTGTGTTTTTTTATAATTTTTTATATGAAAATTAATAATACAGTGAACACTATGTACATATATGAATACCATAGGCAAAACTTGTAATAAAAATAATTTTTTTTTCCATCCCTTTGCTGTGAAAAAAAATTATTATTATTTTTTACCTACTTAGTTATTATACAAAAAACACCAATATAAATATTTTAAATATGTACATTTTTACGGTTTTAAACAAAAAATATCTTAAATAATAATACTTTGACTTTAATTCAAATATAAATTATTTATGTCCATAATTCATATGACGGTAAACTTCGTTTTGACCATAACTATGATAAGTTAGTTCTGACCGGAATCCAGTGCCGTAAAGAAGTTTTAATATGAAATAGTAAAAAATAATTAATATTGATCATTAAGTTTATTATATCGTAAATTTATATTTTTATTAGTATATTTTTATTAGTATATTATTTTATAATATATATTTTAGATTATTTATTCTGGTATTATAATTTTAATTGGAATATTTCTTTTTCATTTAACTAATATATTATTAACTAAACACAAATACAAAAAAAAAACTGCTTTGTAATTACTACTTTTAGAACTTTGTATTTTTAACATGGATTTAAATTGAAATGCGCGTTTATACTAATTTTATATTTAAATTGTTACTATCACACTTTGAAATCGTTTTAGTCTAAACTTTTACTTTGTAATGGGAAAAAGCAGTTTACTTTGAAAAATAGTCAAATTCAAAATACTTATACCTTATTACTATAATTATTCGATACAGTCGAGAGAATTAATTTTATGAATTAAATATGTTTTTGGAGGGATAGAATGTTTAAAAGATAGTAATTTAATTTATTTTATTTTTATACTTCCACATTTTACGTATTAATGCTATACAATTTACACGTGAAATGTTTTTTGTTTGAACATATTTTACTATAAAAATCCAGATCCTAATATTAAATAATATATAACGTACCTCAGTACTTGTAATATTTACGACATTCGATGTTTTTCAATTAATTACGCCGGAAAATATATTTTGTGTACCACAGTTACAATTTTTACGTGACAGCTACTATAATGATGCTCAGTATACATTTTAATTAGTATATTTAATGGATGTAAGTTCTCAGTTAACTGTAACTTAAATCAGTCGCTTGATATTTAGCATATAAAAAAAATGACTATGAATTATAAACAATAAAAACAACATCTTTACGTAGTATTTTACATGAATCGTAGTATTACAAAGTACCGCACTAAAGCCTTTCAGTTGTGATACCAAGTACGTACAATAGATTATTCAAAAAATATATATAAAAAAAATATGCGTTGGAATTAATGATACGAAACATTACAACGAAAATTAACCTAGTAAAAACCTCGTTAGGTAAAACTAATAGAACTGCTGTGGTACACATGTATATAGGTAAATTGTATTTATATAATGCACTAATGAAAATTAATGAATTTAGACCGACAATCATTTTCTTTTGTTTTATCCTGCAAAACCCGGGACCGCTCCCAGGAACATTCAAGTACGTTTGCTGAGTTCGAGCACTATGGTCATACAATGGGAAGAGCCCGAAACGCCTAACGGTCAAGTGATTGTGAGCACTCCACATTGCAATTTGTCTAATAAAATATCCGTCTAACCATTGATTTATCCCCAGCGGTATAAGGTGTACTACACGACGAACCCGGACCAGCAGTTGTCGTCGTGGAACACAATGGTGGTAGACAATAATCAACTGACTACTATCAACGAACTGACGCCTCTCTCCGTGTACACCATACGAGTGCAAGCGTTTACCAGCGTAGGACCTGGGCCCCTCTCATCGCCCGTTCAGGTCAAAATGCAACAAGGAGGTAATCGAGTAGTAGTAGATACCGCACGAGATGCCAGAAATATAAATTATAATAATGTGCATTTGTTTCCCTGCACCCATTTGCTGTGTACTATAAAATTATATCTGTTCGCAACATAATAGGGTTTCTTCAATACTAATAATCCTGCTACCTATGTATATTACATAAAATAATATTATTTTGTCCTAAATAATTTTATTTCCTATCCATTCCTTTGCGCACGTTATCGTTTCCGTGATTTTTAAACGTATACTCCCGTGTTTCGATTTTTTTCATAAATATATTTATGTATATATACGCCATTTTTTATCTGAATAATTATGTTGACTTCGTTGTCGATTCATGTTTTAATATGATAAACGGATTTTCTCGAATTTCAATTTAAAGTTTTCGCTTTTTAAAGTTTTGTTTGAGTAACATTTCGTATTGTTACAGTGCCCAGTCAACCTAGAGACTTGCGAGTAAACGAAATCGAAGAAACATCTATTGGACTTCAATGGGCTAAACCCAATCAAGTTGGTGAACAAATTCTCAGCTACGAACTTTATTGGAACGATACATACGCCAAGGTTAATTTAACGAGTTATATTTTTTGAA
Source organism: Sipha flava (assembly GCF_003268045.1). Lineage (NCBI taxonomy): Eukaryota > Metazoa > Arthropoda > Insecta > Hemiptera > Aphididae > Sipha > Sipha flava. The sequence goes on from NW_020271747.1 coordinate 1,536,937, forward strand.
AAAAGATAAATGCGCAAATATTGTGGCTATTTTATATAAAAAAAAAAAAAAAAAAAAAAAAAAATGATTTAGTTTATTTATACTTAGTTTTATTCTATATTTTAATAGTGATTTTTAAAGCGTTTATTAGTGCTAAAAATTAAACCAATAGTTACTCCAAATACTATTAGACATAGAAAAATGAGTGTTGATTTAACTTTTAATAACATTGAAAGCGATGAAATTGTTGTATTCTACGAAATTTGTATTTAAATTAATAACAAGAGAAGCAATATCTAACCATATCCCTTTAACAAAAATTAATATTGAAATAATAAAATTAATTTTATCATTTAAACCTATTATTATAATGAATTTGGGTTTTTTTTTTTTATTAAAAATAACTGCCTCGGTGGCTGGGGGGGCCATTGGCTTTACAAATAGTATTTACAAGGATGTTTTAAATTATTAAAATACATTATGGATAAATATACAATACACGTTTTTACTATTCTAAATATTTTTTTGTAGTTCTATGTCCCTGAGGAATTTGAGAATATTTATAATACCGGTTTAGATTTTTCGCTAAATATTGGTTCAAGTTGTATTTCAGACGTTGTAGCTCGTACTTCCTGCTTTCGGTTAGAATGTGTTTGATCATCTGAGAATAATTGCATGTTTGGGCATGTAAGTGGGTCTTCTTTCTTCATCAAGAAAATATGTGTTAGTCTGGTAAAAAAGGTAAAATGGGCGTGATATTACTAATTAGTCGAGTGCAATCGTATTGCATTTTTTGAATGGAAAAAGATAAATCGGGCGCAATCGCGTTATACCTCTTGAAATGAAGTCAAGCATGTTACCCTTGGCGATTATTTTGTTTAGTTTATCTATTTTTCTCTGTCTCCAAGCCATGTCATAAGCTTTAGCGATATCGAAGCTGATCATTCCCAGTTTTTATTTGTTAAGTACGGATGTATCAATTTCTTTTTTTATCGTTAGAAGGTTATTTATTGTGCTTTTGTTCCGACGGAATCCGTTTTTCAATTTGATTACTCGTTGAACATCACCATTTTTTTAGGTTTCTTATTAGACGATTTTTGATAAATCTCAGTTTTCTGATGTAAAAATGCATAAATTTGTTTTCAGATTATAATAATTATTTTAATGGAACAATGGCCTGTCGATAAAACATGTCAGCATTTTTTGATTTTGTATGTTTTCTTTGTGCGTAAAAACGACTGTGCAATAAATCCGTATAGACTATAAGGAAATAGAGTGACATCGTCGTATTGTAATAAACGTGGTTGTCTTAATGTTTTTGCAGGAAAAACACCATCGGCGCATACCGGTATCGGAGAGTTACTCATTGACCGGACTTTACCCGAACACTCTGTACTACATGTGGCTGGCGGCTAAATCGCAGCGCGGCGAAGGAGCACCGACACCACCGATCCAAGTGCGGACCAAACAATACGGTAAGTTCAGTGTGGTCGACGATATATCGTCAAATCCTGTTACACTAGCGTTTGACGGAGTCCAGGTAGGAGACGCGATCGTTCAGTACGATGAAGTACATTGCCACGTAACAATAATTATAATAATAATTAAAATAGAGTTTACGAAATGCACAGAGCAAACTGCACATGCACGAGTACTGTTTACCCGGTACAACACCGAGCTGTGATCTCCGACTGGTGACGACGACTACGGTTAAAATAAAATAAACGTATACAAGTGCGTGCACTTAGTTTGCATAAGGCTCTCTCTCTTTCAAGTGTACAGTGCATTACTCTATCCCTGTATACGTTTATTATTATATTATTATTAATATTATACGAGACGACGCGTGCGATATTAATGTGTACACAGTCGGACGCAGCTTAGTGTTTTAATGTCGTTAGAATATGCACCAGCACACATACGATATTATATAGATTTGTCACACGTTGGTTTTGATACGTTTAAAACGTTACTTTTGTTTGTATCTGAGCGTGTACATTATATACCATCCCGTACGCGTTTTATCCGCGCTCGTGCCGACATCCAGCAAAAAAAAACCATTGTGTACTTAACGACAACGGGGGGGATTTATACTAATACCTGTCTATTTTATTTTACTTTTTTCCCCATCGACGAGCAGGAATACGTTTTATACATTATTATTATTATTATTATTTTCGTTCTCTTTATTATTATTTTATATTATTGTTATTTATCATTTTATCATTTTTCTCTATTCTGTTATTTCTTCACCAAATTTTTTATATGTGTTCTCCCCGATCCCGATGCTCGTGCACACACAGTACCCGAAGCGCCTCCACAGAACGTGACCGCCGAGGCCATCAGCCCCACGTCCATTTCGGTCCAGTGGATGCCTCCGCTGTCGGACCGCAGTAACGGTCAGATAATCTACTACAAGGTAATGGCCACGGAGAGCGGTATGTCGGACTCTGAAGCCGAACCGTACCGGGTAGAGAATGTCACTTCGATAACGCTAGAAGACCTGAAACGGTGGACCGAATACAAGATCTGGGTACTAGCCGGCACGTCCGTCGGAGACGGTCCGACCTCTACTCCGATTACGGTTCGCACCCGCGAAGACGGTAAGCATTCACACATGGCAGTAAATTTTATATTACATATACATAATATTACACGTTTACACGCAGTGGCGTATTCAATGGTTACGTATCTCCTAGTCCCGGGGACTTATTTTTAAATTCTTGTGTAATTATGATAAGTATTTTATGTTTTTATATATATATTCAATTTCTATTTATATAAAAAATAATGTAATTTAATTTAAAACAAGTTATAATATCTATGAAATATCAGCTTTCATTCTCTAAATACAATAAAAGTTTTATTCCTTATCGGTTTGCAAATTTTTCATACTGTCTTTTCCATAAAAAAATCCTTGGTAATACGCTACTGCCATACACAAAATATAATTTAATACAAAATACACATACTAAAGTTAATGAGACCAAATTACAAAGAAATATCACAGCTACTTGGGGAAACCACACATACACATATACAAATGAAAATATTTTTAATAATATTTATGCATATTATATAATACTGTACCAATATACTAACAATACGTCTGTTTGATCTTCGCCACGTTTAGGAAGCGCCTCTTCATTTCTACTGTTAATTTTTGTATTTATACAATATGTATATATATTATAGTACATACATTTATGTAACTGCGAACAAGGCAGTTTACATGGCAGTTAATGTATAACTTGTTTATATTATATACTACAATGTCGTGGTGACGGCCGCGGATGGATATGATTAATACGGGTGGATGTTGTATGTCTCTTCGTAATTCACGCTGTTTTTTTTTCTCACCTTTATTCACATTGCTCTTCTGTCTTCGATGTAATTGTTGTATTTATTTATATTTTCCGGACGCAGATCGATACGAGCACAGTAGATTGTTATAAAAAAAAATTAAACGCACCACACTGCAATTCTGACCCATAACAATTTATTACGTCGATACCACTTGCCGCCGCATCAACAAATAGACTCATGAAAATCTTCAGAGCATATATAATATATATATATATATTGATATTTGTAATGATTTTGATCGTCGACGTGTGCGATAAAACGCTTTACAGTTTACGGCCATAACATTTCTAATGTTTATTTATGAAATATTATTTTTTCTGTGTTCGCGCGTGATTGATATATTAAAGTACTCGTACGCATTATTAAAACTCAAAAATTGTCTACGGCGTATAGAATTTCATATCCATATAAATATATATATATATATATATGTGAATATCACTTGCCTCTTCTGGGTGTGTCTATTTAATCCGATAATATCGCGCGTTTATGAAACGTACTTCGTGATAGTTTGTCCTGAATGACACGTTGATGAAGCAAAACCCATCCAAAATAATTTTCCAAGTTTAAAGTTAAATTGCTTCATGTTTATAAATTCAATTGTTTAATAAAACGTTATTTTTAACTTTTTAATTAACAACAGATCTACCGTGACGGACACTGTGCCGATATTGCGCCTATCATAAATATTAGCTGACCAACTCTATACATTCGGTGATGAAAAAGCTAAAACTAAAATTATTACAATATACGTCGATAACATACAACAGGTGTACGGCAGCGGTACCGCATAATATTAATGTTATGGGTCAGACCTTTAATTCAAGAGCACCACTTTAACGTTAAGCTTGCACCTAGTTAAGCCACACAAGGCCTTAAGTTTATAATGCACACCGCTTGAATATGATCACCATAATATAATTTAGATATATATTTTAATGACGATTGTTATAAAATATAATATCAATGTACGAAAATCGTTCGTGCTATGACGTTTGTATGTTTATAGCCCACGATCCAAATATTTCGTTAGTATTGAATTATTTCATACCATTTTTTGCCCTCTTTTTGCCCTTTTTTCCGCCCATCGCCTCAATGCGAAAATCATTTCCAACCCGACTCGTACAATATTATATTTTTGGGAACGCTGCACATATTTTGTATTTTGGCAGCTCAACAAATTTTTTATGCACATAATTTTTACACACACGTATTAAACTACGTATTTTATTTTTTTTGTTTTTGTTTTTTGTATTTTTGACACTAAAAGTATTTTTATTGTATCTTTTTGGTACGATTTCGCACTATTTTTGCGAAACTGTTGTGTCTGTCTCCCTGGTGATCTGGTCGTCCAGAATTGAATAGTGAGTACACATCAACGCAACCAATTGTAGTGGACAAAAATAATAAGGTTTTTTCTCACCCCGTAGCAGTGATCGTCGATGGCTAGCTCGGCGATTATATTTTTAATTTTTTTTTTTTTAATTTTTATCAGTAACCAAAGTAATCCTTAATATTTTTTTGGTAGATTTTGATTTTTGAACTGTAAGATATAAATAATCATTGAACATATTTTGTGTTTTTCCTAAAATTTTTGTTTTTGATTTTTTTTATAGTGGAACCCAAATTAATTTTTATTTACCTTTCTAATTTTGATTTTTGTTTGAAATAATATCGTTTTTATATTTTTAATATTACAGTTTCACTCCAAAAATGTTTGATTTCTTTCACGTAAATTTTTGGATTACTTCTAACTTATTTTTGTACTAAACATTTTTGGAGCGATTCTAGTATGATGGATAAAAAGGAATTAAACATGTACCTAATCCTTTACCATTTGCTTGTTTGCATATTGTTTTAAAGTATTTGTTGATACTAAAAATATCTAACTCGCCATATGTATTGGTAACAGTGCCAGGACCTCCCACCGACGTCAAAGTTCAACCTGTTAATTCGTCAACTATACATGTGCAGTGGCGACCTCCCACCGAAGAAGACCGTCATGGAATCATAAGAGGATACCACATACACGTCCAAGAAGCCAAACCTGAGGTACCTAATCTGTCGCAACGTATTAACGAAGGAACATTAACTTATGTATTATCACGTTTTCTTATGATTTTTATTGATATTTTCCGTGGCTTAGGGTAATGCGTTACTTAACGAACCATTGAGATTTGATGTAGCTGACGCGCTAGAGAGTAATGTCACCGGTCTACAACCGGACACTTTGTATGCAATCCAAGTAGCAGCTATCACTCGCAAAGGTGATGGTGATCGTAGTCATCCAGTCAAAATCAAAACACCTGGTGGTGTACCCGTTAGACCTGTTGTTAACCTCAAGTACTAACCCAGTCATTTAATTTATTTATGCTCTAACGATAATGTTCATAATTGATCCATTTTCGAAAATATTGTGTTTTTAGGGTGTTGGAAAGAGAACCAAAAGTCAATATAGAACTAGAATGGACTAGACCTACGAATACATATGGTGAACTATTGGGATACAAATTACGTTATGGGATTCGAGGACAAGAAATGTTTGAAATTATGATGACTGAAAATAAAAGGCGAATTACAGACTTAGGTAAATTTTACATTTTCAATTAGTTAACATTACATTATTTCTAAAATGTATATTAATTTTACAGAACGAGGTGTTGAATATGAATTTCATATATCTGGTCAAAACCAAGTGGGTTTCGGTCAAGAAGCCACTGAATACTTTAATACTCCTGAAGGACCACCTACTGGTCCACCAATAAACGTATCATATGAATTCCAGACTCCTGATGTTGTTTGCATTATTTGGGAAGAACCATCTCGTGAACATCGTAATGGACAAATTATTCGTTATGATGTACAGTTTCACAAAAAAATAGACCAATCTACTATTACTCACAGAAATACTACCTTGAAAAAAGTATTAGAAATCTCAGTACCATTGGTTTATTATTATAATTATTAACTAACTCATTAATTTTATTTCTTAGGTTGTATTTTCTGGATTAGAAGAAGCCACTGAATATGTTGTTACTGTTAGAGCAGTGACGGCCGAAGGTGATGGACCATGGAGTCCACGGATGACTATTAATACTACTAGAGAAATGGTTCGGGCACCAATGGGTGTTAAAGCTGTAGCAACATCTGATCAAAGTATTCAAGTTTGGTGGGAGGCTGTACCAGTACGTGTTAAAATCAACGGTTATCGTGTGTACTATACAATGACAGCAGTGGAAGATCTTAATCAATGGAACATCAAAGATGTCCCTGCTACTGAATCTACCGATCTTGCTAATCTTGAAAAAATGGCCCAGTATGCCATTGCTGTGACAGCACGTATAGATAATGTAAATTTAATATTCCTTCTTTCTCTTTTCATAACAAAACTTTACTTAACACATTTAATAAATATTTCATTCATTTATTCATTTTTCAACTACAGGGCTTTGGAAGATTGTCTGAGAAAATTACTGTTATTGTGAAGCCAGATGAGGTGCCATTAAACTTACGTGCATCAGAAGTTAGCACACACAGCATGACATTATCCTGGACTCCTCCTATCAAATTAAACCCAATCGGATACAAGATCTCATTTAATGCAGTAAAAGAATTCAGAGATTCTCAGGGTGTTACCCAATTACAAATTGTACCAGTTCGAGTCATCGAATTAGACAAATATGTGTTAAGTCATACAATTGATGAATTATCTCCATTTATAAGTTATGCTGTAAATGTTAGTGCTGTACCGTCTGACCGAAGTTATAGGCCACCTTCAAGGATAACAGTTACTACACAAATGGCCGCCCCTCAACCCATGGTGAAGCCTGATTTTTTCGGAGTTGTGAATATGCAAAAAATACACGTGAGTATTAATATTAACAAATCAGTCTATATGTATTACTCAATTTCTTATATATTAGGTTATACTTCCTCAAGCATCAGAAGAATATGGTCCAATTTGCCATTATTATGTAGTAGTTGTTCCAGAAAATCCAGATACTGCAAATATGAATCCTGATGAGTTTTTAAATCAAAAAGTAAGCAACAAATAATACATAACTGATATATAAATATATATTTATATACTGTTCTCACAAAAGTTATTACCCATTTATTATACATAAATAAATAAATATATATATATATATATATATATATATATATGTGTGTGTGTGTGTGTGTGTGTATTAACAAAAAATTTAATTATAGTTAGTGGAAATTTCTCAACAAGAATTTTTGGCTGAGGGTGAGCCATACATTGCTGCTAAATTCCCTCATAGAACCATACCTTGGACCTTTTATCTGGGTAATGGTGAAACGTATGATGGGTTCCTAAATAGAAAACTTGATCAAAACGTTAAGTACAGAATTTTCGTACGAGCTTTTGTTGATACTCCACAAAAAGTAAATCAAAGTTGTTTAAATTTTAATAATTGTTCGCATATAATATATAACAATGTTCAATAAAACTCATGTATTATTTTTTTAGCATTTATATACATCTAGTCCATTCTCTGAACCTATTTCATTAGAAATGCGTGAAGTCGGTCCTGAAGAAGTTCCAAAACGGCCTGAAATACGAGACATGAATCTTCCTAGTAACACAGGTTCTAGTGGAGCATCGAATGATCATGTAAGCGTCAGAAGTAGTGCCACTCCTCCAGGACTGTTATGGCTAGTTGGTCCTGTAATCGCTGCAATATTACTTACTGCTGCTTTAATATTGTTGTTTGTAGTTAAAAAGTAAGTTGGTTAGATGTTCATACAAGAAATATTATACTTATTTTTATAGGCCTTCCTTTACATAATTTTAATTAATTTATTTTACTAAATATCTCAGTGACAAGCATATGACAATATTTGTTTTTATTTAAATTAGCCAATAAATATGCGACCATACCATACATATAGATATGAAATCTATGAATATCAATTACAATGTTTACTGCTCAACAATATTATTAGTATTATTTTTTCTATTTAATTTATTTATTTTGCTGTAATGTTTACAACAAAGGCATATTAAATTAAAAAAAAATTTAAATAAATGTATTTATTTATTTAAGTTCACTTATATTATTTTGTGTGGTATACCTACATCTGTGGTAGCCTTATATTAATAGTATTATTTAATATAAAGCACCAAGACAGATGTTACTTTGTTATCTATATGGAATAATATGACACTAATTGATTACTGAAATTATTATTATTCATGCTATTACTAAATAGTTATACACAATAGTTCACAAATGATATTGATAACTCTGCATTAGCAAAATGTTCAATTAGAAAATTTGATCAGTAAGAACTTTTTTCAACAAAAATAAAAAATCTATATATTTCATAATAAATAAATATAAATATAATATTTTAAAATATTTTATTACTGTAAATAACTAAAACTTATATTAGACATTTTCAGTTTGCACCATTATTCTTTATAAATTTAATTGAAACCTCGAAATAAATTATTAATATTTACTTATTACGTGTTAGTTGGTTATTTTGAATGGAGATTTTAGTTAAAGATTATACATAAATGCATTGACATTAATTACGTGCCATTAAATAAAATTTAAAGATTATTGCTATAGAAAAATTAAAAATTTAGATTCAGATATTGTCCACTAAAAAGATTGATCTTATTATTACATGATTGTGACAAATCTGCGAACCATTCCGGAAATGACCGCTTAACCCAAATAGTATTTTATCGTATTAAACAAATGCAATAATTCTGTTTGTAGACGTCGACGACCGAGCAAATACGGTGAAACGTCCGGCGTTACGAAACCTCTCATCGGTAACTCTCATCCCAACAACGACCCGGTGGAATTGCGACGGTTGCAGTTTCAGACACCGGCGATGGTGTCCCATCCGCCGGTGCCGATCAATTATCTGGCGCAGCACATCGAACTGCTAAAAGCCAACGACAACTTCAAATTTTCACAAGAGTACGAGTCGATTGAGCCGGGCCAACAGTTCACGTGGGACCACTCGAACATGGACGTGAACAAGCCAAAGAACCGGTACGCTAACGTGATCGCGTACGACCACTCGAGGGTGACCCTGCAACCGATCGATGGGATCCCGGGCAGTGATTATATAAACGCCAACTACTGCGACGGTTACCGGAAGCACAACGCGTACATAGCGACGCAGGGCCCGCTGCAGGAGACGTTCAGCGACTTCTGGCGCATGTGCTGGGAGGTGCGCACCTCGACCATTGTGATGATGACCAAACTCGAGGAGCGGACGCGCGTCAAGTGCGACCAGTACTGGCCGACCCGGGGCTCGCAAGTGTACGGCCCCATCACGGTGACGTTGACCAATGTACAGGAGTTAGCTACGTACGTGATCCGGTCGTTCCATCTGACCCGGGCCACTGACAACGAGACCAGGGAGGTGAAGCAGTTGCAGTTCGGCGCGTGGCCCGACCACGGCGTGCCAGACCATCCGGCGCCGCTTTTGCAGTTCATGAAACGTGTCCGCGCGGTGAACCTGATGGACTCCGGCCCAGTGGTGGTGCACTGTAGTGCGGGCGTGGGCCGCACCGGTTGTTTCATAGTGATCGACGCGATGCTGGAACGGGCCAAGAATGAGCACAGCGTCGACATTTACGCACACGTCACGTGCCTGAGAGCCCAACGAAACTACATGGTCCAGGTAACTATTGGTTTTCATTTACTCCTCGTAAGTATAGCCCACTATCAGACTAATTCTCCGATTAATGTGTATTCTCGTAATATTTATTTTTCCGGAAGGTAATAATTTTTAAAATAATATCATTTGGTGTATAAAAAAAAAAAAAAACATTCATTATTGATAGTATCTCCTCCTCCTCCCCCCCCCCCCCCCCCCCCCGTTAATACGTAATCCGAAATAAATAATGACATTGCGTGGCTATCGACACTTATACGTTCGTTTCTTGTTTTCCAGACCGAGGAGCAGTACATTTTCATACACGACGCACTCTTGGAAGCAGTCACTTGTGGCGAAACCGAAGTGCCCGTCCGCAGTTTGCCCATGCACATCCAACAACTATCGCAGATGGATCCTGGCACAACGGTTACAGGAATGGAACTCGAGTTCAAGGTAAAATAATCGTCAACAAGTTACGATTCTCATACATCAATTTAATATTTTATAAATGTTTATTTAAAATTGAAAATCCAATTTAAAATTATTGTTTTAAAAGTTTTATAATAAATGGATTTTTAAATATTTATTCAATATTGCAGGTAAGTTAGTTGAACCAAATTTAAATGTTAAATTATAATTTAAAGTAAAATATTATGTAACCATTAAATTTAAATATTTATTATTGTCAATTAATTTTTAACTTATTGATTTATACTTAAATCATCAATTCATTAGTTGAATCTAAATTATTGTTATATACCAATTTAAAATAAATTTGAATATTAATTAATAAGCATTGTATACTATTTAGTATCTATTCAATATTATCCAATCTTGTCAATTGATTAAATAAATATTAATTTTTATTAAATTTGGATCAAAAATAATTATAAATACTTCTTTGGAAATGTATCTTTATTAAATAATATAATATTATATATATATATATATATATATTAAAATAAAAACAGTTAAAGAACCATTATTCATTTTTGTTAATAAAATAAATTAAATAAAACATGAATATATATTAGTTTAAAAAAATTTATAAATACTATTCTTAAATATATTTAATTAACTTTAACATATAAAAGTGAAACTTACATTGGAAGATAATTCAGTTAGATCTAGCAACTATTGTTACAAAAAAAAAAAATAAAATCATAGTCCATTATAAAGTCAATGAGAGTATTTTGGCCAATTTTCTTTTTAAATTAAAAGGAGCTTATGCAAGAATATATTTTATTATTTCTTCTATTTAATTTTGCTTTTAATTGTTTATTACAATATTTATTAAGTATTACTGTTTTGATCTTAAACCTAAAATCTAAAATATATATTCAATGTTGTATTAACTTTTAAGTTGAATATTTCAATTACGATTGAAATCAAACATTTATAAAACCTTTATGATTGACAAATGTTGTGTGGATTATGTATTATTTGTAAATAATGTTGTTTTCCTCTGCTGCGCGTTACAGAAATTAGCATTGGTCAAAAGTGAATTCTGCCGGTTCGTGAGTGCTAGCCTGCCTGTGAACAAACCGAAAAATCGTCTGGTCCATTTGCTACCGTACGAAAATACCCGGGTGTGTCTGAGTGGAGGGTCTTCCAGGGGCCTGGAAGGATCAGACTATATCAACGCTAACTTCATAGATGGCTACAGACAGCGTGGTGCTTACATTGCGACCCAGGGACCTCTGCAGATCACCACCGATGATTTTTGGCGCATGCTGTGGGAGCACAATTCAACAATTGTGGTAATGCTCACCAAACTTCACGAAATGGGAAGGGTAAGATGATCAACAAAACCGTGTGTCATATCCACGGGGTTAACGTGTAGTCAATTTTTTTATTATTTTTATATATTTATATATTTTATATTTTTTTATAGGAAAAATGCTACCAATATTGGCCCTCCGAACGATCAGTGCGGTACGACACGTTTGTTGTTGAACCTATCACGGAATACAATATGCCACAGTACATACTTAGAGAGTTTAAGGTTACTGATACGATCGATAACGGGTCACGGACCGTCAGGCAATTTCAGTTCACTGACTGGCCAGAACAGGGCGTGCCCAAGTCGGCTGAAGGGTTCATAGACTTCATTGGACAAGTACACAAAACGAAAGAACAGTTCGGTCAAGAAGGTCCTATTACAGTTCACTGCAGGTATTATTGCGTCAATGCTTCCATTGAGTACCGATTTAACCCGATTTTTTCCCTACAGTGGTGGCGTGGGTAGGACAGGTGTATTTGTGTCCCTGAGTATCGTATTAGAGCGAATGCAATGCGAAGGTGTAATTGATCTCTTTCAAACAATCCGAATCCTGCGAACGCAGCGTCCAGCTATGGTTCAAACAGAGGTAATCCAACATGATAGCAATTTAGAAATGAAACACATTATTTAAAAGATTTTTTATGAAATATAAATTTAATTTTAATTAATATCAATAATCGTGTAATACATTTAACTTTCATGGTTTTTTTTATCTTATAGGAACAGTACCAGTTCTGCTATCAAGCGGCACTCGAATACCTAGGATCGTTCGAACAATACTCCGACTGAGACAGGCCAGACATGTTCACGTACACTGAGCGCGCAGTTTAAAAATCTGTTGACAATGATCATTGTTGTCTTGCGTTCGCACGCACATACGTGAACAGTCAGAGTGCCACCTCTACATAGATTATTATTATTATTTTAGTCAGCTGTATAGACATAGTTTTTCTTACACAAATGTCTATATCCGTCTGTTATCATCAATCTAGTCTTGAAACACACCACATTCACTCATTTAAACAATCACACACACATACTATACCATACAGGTATAAAATACCTAAGAAATTTTATTGTGTACCGCATCATACATACATATATATGCACATACACATACATGTTTATATTATGTATCGTTATAATATGACTTATTTACTCTTTTTGTTACTGTATTTCCTAATATCATTGAGTTTTTATTTTTTAACTTTAAGATTCGACTACAAGATTATATCTTTTAACTTTTTGCTTATTTCGAACAAAGTGTGGTGCAATATATACACTCACAGAATTTTCTTGAAGCCTTGCCCGATAAACAACTAATTACTAATACTTTTTATTTGTAATATATTTATATATGTATGTGTGATACGTATGTATGTATCCATAATTATAGGAATAGTGTATAGACCAAAAATATTTGTAATGTGTAAATTTAGGCAATTTTTAAACATAGTTAATATCGTTATACAAAGAATCCATCGACTGATGTATTTAAGGATAATGCCTTTTGTGTTCCACGGTTAATTTTATTTGTAATATTATTTTTAATTTTTTATTTTTTTAACTTTTTTTAAGTTATTTTTTTTTCTATTTATTTTAAGTTGAAAGTTAATATTCTTCGTCCTACTTTATTTTTATCCTTAAGTACCCGACTCCACATTTATATGCATTTTTATTATTTATGTATTATTATGTACTTATTACTACCTCTATCCACCTGAATGATATTTTGACCGATAAAGATCATTTTTACATTAAGTATTAAACTTTTTTTTTTTAATTTTAATTAAAAAAATAAGACAATATAAAAACTTACCCGTCCTTGAGAATAAGCACGTTAGCAGTGTAATTCTCTCTTTAATCGCGCGTCGCTCGTACATTTTTTCCTTTTTTCTATATAAAATTTCGAAGCCATTCACGCTTAATCGAAATACAATCACTCTTGCATAATACTAGCTTTTTCTACGCTTGTATAGGTTTAAATAATATACACACAATTTGATCGGTTAACTGAATAATCGTTTTCGGCATATCATAATAATAATATATAAAAAAAAGGTACCGTTATCCTTGGACAAAATGTTTCTCTTTTGTACATAGTAATTAATGATTAGGACACAATGATTATTATAATTGTATAAAGAATTGAATGACATATTTGACGAGGTGATTTAATATTGTTGACAATTTAATAGTTGAAATATTGTATTGTAAAAAAAAAATATATATATATAAAAATAAAAAGGAAAAAAATATATGTAAAAAATTTGTATTTGTCACCAGCCAAAAAGTCCATTTCTAGAATATCTAATGAATAAAATTGTTTATATAGAAATATTTATTTAAATAAAGATTATATGGATTTGACAATTTTAAATTAAACATTTCGTTTTTATGCATGATGCTAAAGGTAACCAAATGCTTTTATTATTTTTCCCTGAACAATGTTTTATTTATGTTAAAAGGAAAAAAAAATTTATTGTTGTGTTTAAGAATTTCTGCAGATTTCTCCATGGATACAGCCACATTTATTATTAAACCTATTAAAAGTAGACTATCTTTTCAAAAGCGAATTTGAAACAAAAATACCTGTTGGATTAAGCAATGATATTCCTGATAAAATACAGCTTTTTTGGTTACTTGCACGTAAGTTTTGGTTAAAATAAAAAATGTTATTTCAAATTACTAACTCTGAATAATAGATATATTCCATATAAAAAGTAATAACTATAAAATGTAGTATTATAAATGGCTATAGTTGATGCAGCTATTATGTAGTTAAGATTAATTATAATAAATAATAAACTTATCAGTAGGGCAAGGATTTATATGCATTTGCATGTTGTTTTCCTCAATTTCAAATTTATTGGTTTTCAGTACGTTCACAATTTGGCTTATTGTTGATTAAATAGAACCATTTTTATCTTGCATATTTTTGCATATTTATAAATTGTTAAGAATTTTGTTAATTTTTAAACTTAAAATTTCAAGTTTATTTCATTATTTTTAAGTTATTGTTAATTTTAAATGGTATTTATCTAATGAACGTTTATTTTTCGAATCATTGTAAATATACTACTTATATAATTTTGCCTTGGTCAGACGATCGATATAATTATTCATACATTATTTTAAGATGTACTTATTAGATGTCTGCACGGGTCAAAAACGTTAAGACCAGTCCAGTACAGACTTTCTGCTAATGTATAGGGCTTGTTTTACAGCCACGCGTATCGTCTATCACGTTTTTCGAATTACATTATTAAAGTTCATACACGCCAAACTAAGGGTGCATATGGATTGCTTCAATCGGCACGCATGAACTTCAATAATGTAAATTGAAAAACACCACGTATGAACATTCGGCTGTAAAACGGGACTAAAACTTTAAAGATATTTTTCAAAACCCGGCTCGGCCCTAAAGAATAATGTATATATATATATATATAGGATATTTATCAGTAAAATTTAATTTTTGTACAAGTTTTTACATTCTGAAAAACTCAGCCCGGACCGTCATAACCTAACCTGGATTTACATTTTAAAGGCTTGGCCCATGCAGGTACTTATATTGAGAGACAGTACAGATGTATTTAATTTCATTAGTACAACTTAAAAACTATGTAAGTATAAACTAATATTTAATGTAATTAAACAATGTAATAACAAGTTATGATAAATAATAGTTCTAGAAATAATAAAAATTTGTTTTTGCATATATTGGTAAATAAAATGCATATTATACAATTTTTTATTGTATATAAATCCTAGATCTACTCATCAGGTACCTATAAGTAATATTGTTATTGTGAGCTTGTGTCGGTTAACGGTGAAAAAAAAGTTTGTATATAACCTTTTCTACTATTTATAAACTATAATTAAGTATGTTTTAAATTAATGGTTCAATGTAATAACCTTGTTTAACAATTAGTCATGGTGATGTAATTAATGATGTATAAGTAACCAATTATAGATTATATTATTACATGGGAGACAAGTTTAAAATATATTATAAAGAAGTATAAATATTGTATCACCTAAAAGTCCAGGATTTCTAGGTCTGTTTCTTTAAAAATAACATGAAGTAGGTGAGATTTAATTTAATTTCTGTATACTCGTAATACTGATTAAAATTTTTATATAAATTGTAAATTTCCAAATAATCTTATATTAATTAGTGAACATAAAATATTACACGTTAATATTATTATATTTTATGCAAATAAAACATTTACGCTATCCGTATAAATTATTCGGTTGATTATATTTATAAGCATTCTTATTATTGTTATGGGATACGAAACTTCACGTATTTAATTTTTAAGAGTCTTCTTAGTGATTTCAAACATATCTTAGGTAATTAGTATATTATATCTCGGTATACTATTATGTTGTTTGTTAATTTATATAATAATATTATCCGAACGTAATAATATACAACTAATCTTTTCGCGAACAGTCCGATATCCGGCATGATGGAAGAAATATGCCAACACGTTTATGAAGATTATTTCTTAAGAACACCCACTGCGGGGATCGCGTTTTTCAGTAGACGTTGGTTCCGTATATGCAATTCGTGTAACGCTTGGCGTACGTTTTCGAAAATGTTGAAATGTAAAAGTACGTAAGACATTGGAATCCGTTACAATTATGATTTAGTTAGTACTAAACGAATCAGGGCCGTCGGCCGAGGTGGGAGGAGGTAAACGGGACCAATTTCCCCTCGGCCCTAATCTAAAATAATTTAAAGGAAGCCTCCTTAAATTTCAGATTAATTAGAAATACTAGGCTTTGACCATTAGAGATAATTTATATTATTTCTGAACTACTTTTTTTTCTGTAAAATATTAAACTTATATAATTATAATTTTAATTTATTATGATTTTATGATTATTGCCGAAGTGTGAAGAATTATATAATTGTATACAAATTTACGCAGAAATTCATTATCGCAAATATCGATGCGGCAAAATCCAATTTCTTATTTTCTTTAGTTGTTTGTAAATTATCTAGGAATAAATTACATTTTTCTTAAATGTAGTAATAAATTGTTGAGCCCTTATTAAAGATGTTATTCATTATATCGGTGCATTTAAGTGACCTCAATTGGTTGAGGTTTAGAAATCTATATTTACCAATATTTTGCAAACTTGATGTGTATTTTTTATCATAATCGTTTTATTTTATTTTTTTAATTTTTTTTTATCAATCTGAAGATTGGTAAATGATTATTGATGTTTCTCTTCACTTCGTTTCTCTGTCATTTATAATCCTCTTCATCACCCAGTATGTTCCTATTCCGGTATCTTCCATCACTTGCTTCAGAAATGGGGTTTTAGACCTACCTCTTCCAGGTTTTTTTTCGATTTTTCCCTCTATTTTTATAGTTATCCAAGGACTATTCCTTATTACGTGTCCGATCCATACTTTCCTTCTCAGTCTTAGCGTATTCCATATTGATTTTTGGATATTCATTCTCCAAAAAACCTCATCATTTTTTTTCTTTTCCGTCCATGAAATTTTTAGCACTCTTCTCCATCACCATACTTCAAATGCTTCTATTTTGGCTTTTTCGGCATTCATTATTGTCCAAGTCTCTGCTCCATATAGAGCTACGCTCCACACAAAGCTTTTTGTAAGTGTTTTCCTGGTGTCCAGGAAAATTCTATTTGAAGTAAAAAGAATTCTCTTTTTATAATAGGCCTGATTGGTTTGCGCTATTCTACATACTATGTCTGTATGGCTTTTCCCATCGCTTGTAATTTTGCTCTCCAGGTACGTGAAACTTAGAACTGTCTCCAGCAATATTCTATCTAGAGTCTCAGTTATCATTTCGTGTTCAGTGCGGAAGGTCGTGTTTAATAGTTTGCAAGCAATGCCGCAAAAACCGGGTGTGCAGAGTGTGCCGCACACACGGGCCCCAAGGCTTACATAAATTTGGAGGGGAGGCTCCCTGGTCCCATCCTGAAATAAACTAAACTTTACAAACACACAATTATTTAATAATAAAAATAATTTTTTTTTAAATTAAGGTAAGTTTGTTATAATATTTAAGAATAATATAATATTTATTTCACAACGAGTCCATTGAGTTTTTGAGTAGGCATACAACATACCTACCTAAACTACTTAAATAAATTTACTACATAAATATGTAGTGAAGTATAATATACAACAGTTATAGGTATTTAGTTTGATATATATATATATATATACATATATCACACACTAACTGTTGTGAAACGTGTTTTAAAACCTAAAAAAATTGATACTTGAAAAAAAATAAATAAAATAAAAGGTGCCCAATATAATTACTGCACACGGGCCTCCTATTTTGTAGTTGCGGCACTGTTTGCAAGTCGCTTATCTATAAACGAAATTACGGTTAAAAATTAAGGTCGTTTTTAATTGTATACCAACCGTATATTGGTAATCGGAATTACCTATCAGTTTTATTTAATATGTTATTATGCTCTATATGTAATGAAGAAATCTTCGACAATGACGAAATAAAATGCTCAAAGTGTGAGGTGTTTTTACCTTTTACTTGTGCGGGAATTAGAGAAACAAGTTTAGAAACTACTTCAAAATTAGGAAAAAGTCCTGGAGCTGCATTAAATGTAAAGGAGGCTCTTCGGCAATAGCAGTTATTAATAAAAATATAAATACTTTACCAACAATGGAAGATTGTAATATTGTCTCTAAAGAGCAATTAGTGGATCTTACAATCTCTATCAACTTTATGAGTAAACAATTTAATGATTTTAAAATTCAAATCCGGAATCTGGTGAATTCAGCAAAGGAAATTAAGGAGAAAAACAGATATCTTAAAGAACAAAATATAAAATTAAAAAGTGAAGTTGCATTAGTAAATAAACGTATTAATATAATTGAACAAGAACAAATTATCAAATATATTGAGTTAATTGGTCTACCTGATCAAAAAATGAAAATTGTATCAAAATTGTTGAAAATATTTCTGTGGCATTGGGCAGGAAGATTAATGTGGAAAATGCATATCGTGTACGCTCGAAAATGACTGGAAAACCTGGACAAATTGTCGTGGTTCTAAAATCAATAGAGGAAAAATTAAACTTTATGCATTTTGTGAAAACGAAACGATTGTCGACTACAGACATCAATCAAAATTGGAAGAAGGAGGGTATTTATGTCAACGATTGTCTAACTCTAACTTATAAGAATCTATTTTTTAAAATAAAATTGCTTGCTAAAGAAAAGAACTATAAATTTGTGTGAATTAAAAATAACAAAAATTTTGTTAGGAAAAATAGTGACACTAATGCAATATTAATAGAAGACGAAAATAGTTAATCAAAGTTAGTTTAATTTTTAAAAAATTTTATCTATTATGTAATAATAATTTATATGATTTATCATTGATTTTTTTTCAAACGCTATCAACCTCAACTTTTTCTAACTATACAACTAATTATTTTTGGTTCTTTCTCAGACTTTATATACAATCATAAAATTGTTAGTGGTTTGTTTTTAAATATTATGTGTTGTAACATAAGAAGTGTAAATTCTAATTTAGATGATATACTACTTTTTTTAGAAAACGATAAAAAAAATATGCTTTTAGATATAATAATTTTAACCGAAACTTGACATGACGTTAATTGTTATAATTAGGGCTCGGATTTCAATGCATTTGCATCTTTTTTTTGGGATGTCTTACGCGATGCTTTCCAAGCTATAAATTTGTTTCAGGTACTCCGTGTTCTACCCACAAACATTTTTTACATTTTTTTGCATTTTTAGCGGATTTTATACTTTTTAGAGCATTTTTTGACGTTTTTAATGCATTTTTTTTTATATTTTAGGACATTTTTGATCTATTTCTCGTAATATGATTAACTTCAGGTGATGTTGAGAGTTAATTTTCAGTATATAAAAACTTATTAGCAGACAACCGTCGATCATTCAAATTCCAAAACTTAAAAGAAATACTAATCGTACAGTGCAATTTAAATATGTAATTTAATTTTTAATTCAATTTTTGATTTTAATTTTTTTTTATTTTTTGTAGTGTAATTGTAAATAAAATTTCATTTTATCAATTTGATTAATCTTTATTTATGATTGTACCTATTCCTGCTATCTTATTATTGTCTTCAGAAAAAATTACTCGAAAATCATCCGACCAAAAATTACGTTTACCAGGCCATTTTATCTCACTCATGCCTAGTATATCAATATTATGATGTAATGACGCTTCATTTCTAACTTAATGTTTTCTAATTTTCCACATATCCCTAGAAATCTCACATTTCATTTAGCAATTTTCCTCTTCTTTTTTTATAGAATAGTAGTGTTAGTCCCCACCCGGAGATCCGAACGGGGGACTATTTTACCTCCGGAATTTTTTAACTCTACTTTATTCTTCATCAAAAATCATTATACTCAGGAAATATAATCGTTTTATATTAATTTGATAACTGATAGGCTTCCGAATTGATTTGCCCTAAGCTCTAAAAATTCTTAGGACAGCTCTGAAACGAACATCGGTTGTCCGTTTATCGAAGACGTGTTGAAGTTTAACCACGATTTTTCGTTTGCAACATAGGATGCGGTAAGTACGTGCACAAGAAGTGTTTCTTTAGCGACGACGGAATGACGGCGAAAAACGCGAGCATAGATGCGGAACAACCCACGGTGACCGTCATCTATAAGTCGATTCTCAAAGTCCAGAAGTCGCCAGTGGACATGTTGCCAGAGGCATTGCGCAAATTCGAGTTCGACCGTGGGCCGGAACTTACGTCATCGGCGATGGTCAACTGCGAGGTGAACGTTGTCACGGAAGCCCTTCGAAGAGCCGAGGAGAGACGGCGCCTAAGCGATGCTATCGCACGGGTAGCGAGGAAGAACTGGCAGAGGAACCGAATGATCGAACTGCCGACGGCGGACGCGGCCATCGTGAGCAGACAACGACCGGAGATGAGCGTTGTCCCGGCCGACCACAGTGCTGCCACGCTCAACTCATTCTGTGGCCCGAAACCCGCCGTCGTCCGTTTCGACGAGGTGGTGCTGACGATCGACAGCAACCGAACGGTGAGTGAAGTACCGCTAAACGACGTACCGTCCGTACTCAGGTCGCGTAAGCGCAGTGGCACACTGTTGCCCGTGGTGGAACACAAAAATGGTGATGATTTCCCCGGGAATTGTGTAGTGAAGTCGATGTCGTCGTGTATGGATAACGGGAGCGAAGTGAAGGGTTACGAAACGGCTGAAGACTTGGTCGGGACAACTGATGAATACAGGGTGCCGGAAAAGTCGTCTTCGGCCACGACCAGTGCTCTCGAGAAGAGACCGAAAGAAAGGGAAAGCTTCCATAAGGACGCTACCGCGGCATTGCAAGAGCAACCCTTTAAAACAAAGGCGACGGTTGAGGCCGCGGAAAGTGATGCGCTCTCGTCATCGTCATCGCCGGTCCGCCACCGCCATTATGGTATCAGGTTAATACCCAGTTTCGTCTGGCAGTTGCTGTTATAGTTGTAATATTTTTCGGTTCGCATGGTGCGAATCCGTTCGCTTTGGTTGAAAAACTGTATGTTTGTTTTCTTCTATCTTGTCACAACGATTCTTACAACTATTGTATTTCGTCGGATGTGGAACGGATCAACCGCAATGGTGTCCCTCGTACGTACGATCATTTCGGTTTGTGTTGTTTATAAAATATAATTGTAATTACTTAGATCAATTATCATAAAATATATCAATTTTCGTTACAACAATGATTTGTAATCAAAAAAATAAAATAAATATTAAAATATTAAACAATTTAATATGTTATAGTATAATTAAAAACCATTAAAAGTACATATTACAATTTTAGATTCTGAGTGGAGCGAGGAATGTAATGGTTTTAAAATTATGTTTATTTTTTTTTATTTTTCATTCTGTAAATACTTTTTCTCCTTTTAAACTTGCTTAAAAGTTTCAAGTATAGCATCTTATCTGAAAGGTTATGTTCTTGAGTTGGTACTTAAAAGAGGTCATTTTCAAAACGGTACTCTAAATAAAAGCGATTAAAGGAGAAAAAACGTACAATTTCACGATTATATAATATTAAATAATTACAGACGACGTTTTTTACCAGAAATATTGCTTCAAATGAAAAATAATAAGAGACCTTTTTCGTTATATTTCGGATTTTGTTTCTTACGGTTTAAAGTTCGGAAAATTTTAGCCATTTTTGAGTTATTTGTAGACATTTTAATTTTTGGAGTTTTTTGTTAAATACTGTTAAAAACATTCATAAAAACTTGAAATTTGGTTTGTTTACTTATATTATCCTTACCTAGACATGGTAAAATGTTCAAAATATTTGAGCGATTTTTGAGATTTTTCTTTTATTTTATATTTTTTTTTATTTTTATGATATTTCCTAAATATAAATTATAATTATAATTGTATAAATTACCTATTTATATAAATAATGATTTATATATATATATATATATAAGTTGTTCTTAAAACGCTTTGTTTATCACCACAGAAACGAATAAAATTAAATAAAAAAGATTCCCTCATCCGCTCAGAATCGTTTTTTATCGAATGCACCATTGCATTCAAATCGAATACAGTAAAATTACACTATCCTGTCTGGGTTTTTTTTTCTCTTTTTATACAAAATCGCCATGATAATGACTGATTACTGGAGAATAAATATTGTCTGTTTACCTACTTATATTTTATTTTAAACTCAAATTATAGGCAATGCGATGTAATTGTTCTTTTATATAATTTTATCTCTTAAATTAGTGCATGAATACATAATAAATACATTTCATTGTACGTTTTTGGTAAAAACGAAAACACCATAGTTTATGACTCGTGAGCTTAGTTATGTACTCTTAGGTAAAGTTGACGTTAATTCGATGATTTTACTTTGAAATGATGCGTAAAATTGTTGCAATGCAAAACAACAAATTAATTGTGAAATAAATTACTTCCTTCGTTAAAACTGTTTACGAATTATGAATTACATATCCAAACCAAATCGTCATTACCATTTGGTCAATAATAAATACAATCTCAAATACATAATCAATTTGAACGATAAAAACAGCAATTATTTTCGAGGTGGTTGAGTACGAATTGATTAGCAATTTATTTGAACGCGATTTATAAATACCATACTATCAATAGACAAATTGATTATGTTAAACGTGTACCTATTGTTTAAGTTGTACCTTAAAGGTGGTGGTGTAATAATAGCAATAAATAAACAATACTTTCTTGCGTGTTACCTATATTTATAAGACCCATTGAAAATATATTTGATATTGTTAAAATTAATTTTGATTATATTGTCTTCGGCAGTGGCGTTCTCAGGAATTTTCAATGGGGGGGGGGGCTCTGAAAATTTACTAGAATACAAAAGTGGGGGCTTTGCCCCCCCCCACCCCCCTAGTCATAATAATTACAAATTTTATACTGTTTTAAAAAACCACATTATCACAAATTGTCACCAAATTGTTAAATTGATAGCGTGGTCGTGTCATAGAACATGTTCTATGGTCGTGCTCCAATCCAACTTGATAACCTTGATAATGATAACTAATGGCATATAAATCTCTAAATTATAATCAATAAAATCAATAATCAATTATTATTAAACTATTGGAATAATTTTAAAAAGATACGGCCAATGGGAGGGTTCAAACCCCATGAATCCCCCCGTGAGTACGCCACTGGTCTTCGGTAATGTTTACTTCCCACCTCGCTCACTCATCTCGGTATACAATAACCACTTTAATATCATTAATACATGATCTTTAAGCAAGGCTGGATTAAGAGGGGATCTAGCCAGGGTGGTAGCCCCGGGGCCCTCTCGATTACTCAAGTGAAAGGGACCCAAACAATTTTAAGCTGATATACATTTTTTATCATATTAAAATTAGTAGTTTTATAGACATAAATTGTATATATCTATTAATTTTATAATTTTATAATGCAATTGACAATTTGTGAAATAGTTAAAAAAATGTATCATTCTGCGAGCTTAGCGAGCAGCTTTGTAAAGCATATTTTATCAAAAGGGCCCATATAAAATTTCAGCCTCGGGGCTCAATAGATGATTAATCCTGTCTTGTCTTTAAGTAAACATAAAGTAACATAAGTAACACACTCTCGAAATTTCAATCTCGATGCAAAAATATCTCTAAATCAAATTATCAAAATTACTTAAAAAATATTCAAAAAGAAATAAAATATCAACCCATTACATTTTGAAAATTTATAAATGATAAACACAAAAAAACTTCCTACCAGATTGTATGCATTTAAATAATAATAAAATTATAAAACAATATTAATTTAAAAGTTGTCCCTCCAAAAAATGTGTTACCAATGCCTTTATTTTCCTGTAAATTATTTTTCATTGAAGTTTACGCTGTCAAATCTTAATTATAAATATAAACCTGCACCAGATTTAATTACTAACCTATTTTCCAACAATGTAAGTTTATTTTTACTCCTCCTCTAGTTTGTATTTTCAATATATCTTTATCTGGTGGTTTTTTCCCGATACTTGGAAAACTAATATTGTTAGGCTTATTCCTAAAACGTCGTCGGACTCAGCTAATATTTTGAATTATATTTGAATCAATTTGTCGATTGTTTTTAGGTACGCGTTTCTTTTCGTTTCCAATATGTGTCATCTGTTACGCCAGCACCACGAAATAATTCAACTTAGAAGCCTAATCCGCTCTTTGTCCGAGTACCTAGTTAAATAGAGCTAATATTTATATTACACATCGATGGTGCTGTCGCTCTTTCGTCTATTGAAAAACCAAACTTAATTCAATTTTGGTAATGTATAAATACATCATGTCGGCAGAAGTGGATCTAAGGAGGGTTCAGGAGGTCAGCTGATCTATAGTTAATATTTGTCGCGTTAAATACTCACGGTTGAGTATATTCATTATAAGACTTTTTACTGTATATCATGGTATGTGACGTCAGTTTTGTCATATCTGTACTTGTTTAAAAAACAAAATCTGCGTTAGGTTTAAAAACAATTTAATTATTCAATTCGTTATAAATTTATCTGTTAGTATAATAAGTGTGTACGTATTAAAGACAATAATACAATAGTCTATGAATATGTACATCATTAATAAATTTATATGTATATATATTTAATATGTTTCCGTTTTACGGATAGTGAAGTGACAGGAAGGGAGGGAGGAAATGTCGCGTTATCGCGATAAAAACTACGTATATAATAATATAAGCATAGTGCGTGTGATAATAAAAACAATAATAATAAAATATAAATATGTAAACCACGTCTCGTTGCAGTGTTTGCGAAGTGCAATCTCAGTAGTGGACGTTAGAAAAGTGTAAAACAAGCTTGTTACATATGCCTCGAGTTGCCGAACGATCCCAGACCTGACTGGGAGGCTCCTTTGTTGAAACCCATCTGCAAGTTGAGATGGCCCTCGGACGCTCTTAGCTGGTCTTCGGTGAACTCTCTCTTGTTGGCTTCAGCCATCTTAGGGCCCAGTGCTGGTCCCGTGTATTCCGGGTGCTTTTGCGTCTGTGGGCAAACGGTTAATAATTACAGAGGGTGAGCAACAACGACCTTAGGTATATATATTAGCAAAATATGTTGGGTGCTACGGTCGATCGATTCAGAGAAACGTATACAAAATGAGAAATGAACGATTTTCGAAACAAATATATGAATGGATTGGAATTCGTGACTTAATATATGTTACACATTTTTATCTCGTTAAAATAAAATATCGACAAAATTATAAAATAAATGATAAATATTAAAATAAAAGAGATCTATTTTGAAACAAAATTACAATTTTTAACCATATACCTGTGAAATACATTTATGTAAATAATTTGTAAGCAACCCGGGGAACCCAATAATCCGGGAACCAATATTCGGTGGTTATGCCCTTCGTAACGATTCTGGGACCAATAAGATATTTTGGAAACAATTTGGATACACCGAGTTAAATGTCCTTTGTAACTAAATCCCAGATGGGTGACAATTCGTTGTGATTTAGCATAAAATTTATTTGCTCCGGTCGACAGATGAATATCTGATGATACCTACGGCCCGCGACGACTGCACTGGGTTAGGAAAAATACACGATATTGTTGACAAATTATTGCAGTAAAGACTGAATCGAAAACTGTACGATAGATAACCGATCATTCGCCACACGTAAAATACGTGTAATGAATATATACCGTATAGCTGTGGTGAATATATTTGGTCGGTTGCCTATCATAGAACTTAGTCCGATTCGATTTTTTTTGCATCACGCTGTATAATAATAATACAGGTGCTTGTGTAATTTAAGGATTTGTAAGACTAAAAAAAAAAATATTTCAAAGAGATATGAACAAATTTCGGATGGATAAGACACTATATATTATATCGACAGAACACAACTTAAAATATAGTGAATA
This sequence comes from Sipha flava, assembly GCF_003268045.1. Taxonomy (NCBI): domain Eukaryota; kingdom Metazoa; phylum Arthropoda; class Insecta; order Hemiptera; family Aphididae; genus Sipha; species Sipha flava. The sequence goes on from NW_020271747.1 coordinate 1,563,177, forward strand.
TAATGCATAATATATATTTAGCAAAGTAAATAAAATACTGCTAAGCAGTTTGCAGGTTTGACAACATGAATAGTGACTTATTGGTGTTTCTGACCCGTACTGTAAAATATAATGTTGTTCCTTCTTATCCGTGGAATTGAATAGTAAATTATTATAATCATGGTTATATATCGAACTATGGATAGCCTCAAAAGTTAATAATAATGTCCCTTTTATAGCGATTTATAAAAATTATGTAAATTGTTTCTAATCATCCTCTCCCTCCCCCATAACCCATTCAAATATAATGTATCCGTGTTCGTTTTCCTCCTATTCCCAACATTTATATATTTTACTATCATATGCCGACATACAGTAAGATACAATACGACAATGAAAGTAAAATAATATAATTTTTAATATGTGTACTTACTATACGAGCAAGGGCGTACAGACATAGCGTCACCTGCGGTATGTTTCTGCGTTCAAACAAGTCGGCCGTTTGAAAAATCTCTTCTTCGGGCACACCGTACTTCTTGATAGCCGCTTGAAATCTGCATAGAAGTAAATTTATTACAAATTATATTTTACTGATGTCTTAGTGTAGTTATGTGTTTTTAAAGAGCTCGGATCAACATGTTTAACCCGTAGTCTAATATTAATTGAAATGATAATTTATGAATAAAGATAATGAAAAAGATAACTGCACCGAGAATGAATACATATCGATTGAAACATTTAAAACTAACACAGCATAGTTGCAAGCTACAACAAACAAAATAATTAATATTTACCGTGTTTGTCAGTAAACTTACGGACTTGCTATTTTAGTTGTAGCATGACACTACTTAAACCGATCAAAATCATAGTAAATTAATATTTACTATATATTGATATAAACGCTTTTTAATCGTTTGTACTATTAACATATTTAGCTTAAGTGTCTACTGCGATGGAAAAATTCAAATCGAATATGGGTTCTTCGGCAGCGAAATACTATTTAATTACTTCGATAATGTCGTGAATCGACTGAATTTGCATTTTACCTTACTATGATCATTCTATATACCATATAAGATTTTTTCCAGATAATAATAAAAAAAATACGAATTTATTTATATAGTTTTAAGTATCTTTATATATCTACAGTCAGTGATGGCATATATTTGACTTAGCTCATTATTATGATATCCCCTATAGGCTGTACGGTTGTTATCGCTTTTTCCCCTCTATTACTTGAATTACATACGACAAATGAATCATAAAAGATCTGTATGCTTTTTGTTTTTTTAGTAAATACTTGAAAACAATATTATCGTAAATTGTTGTTGTATTTGAAAATCTAGGTTTTTTACAATTGAGTATCAACAATTTTGTAAAAATTGTATAGAAGTTATTACTCAGTGTTAGTTGTTTTACATTAAGCGGCTTAACGTTACGAATCTTACGGTTATCGACACGAAGAATAAGAACTCAGTGAGTATTCTATACTGATTTTTTATTTTTTTTTCATTGCATTACTTCGTGATAATATATTGTAATAATATGTCACGAAATAACATATTGTAATAATATGTTTAGTCTTGTGTTAAATTTGCAAAACAAGAGAAAGGGCGTGATTAAATGTAAACAATTTAAGCGCGCGCGAACACGTGATCGTACCGTTGGATGTTCTCCATAAGTTGAAAGTTCGATCCTTTGGTCTGGATCTTCTTTACCGATCCTGGACTAATCTTGTTGATCAGGTTGCACAGCACGACACCATCTTTGAGCTGATCTTCGTATGGTATGTTGGTCGGCATCTTCTCACCCAACACTTGACCGATCCACTCCAACACCTCCTGTTCTTGCTCCTTATTTTTAGCCTGCGAACACGAGCCGATTCTCAATCGATATATTATATTATGATATGCATAACATATTGCTAATGTAAATATAGTAAGGTTTTTAACCTCTACGGTACACAAATTCATATAAAAAAAACTTTTGAAGCCATGGAAAACCAAGTTAAGTAAAAAATGATTATTTCAATAACTTATTTTTTCATTCACATTAACAATGCAATCCGCATACACTGTGTGTGTCTACGACCAGAAATATTATACCTTTTCGTGAATCCAGTAGTGTAGCGAAAGGTAGGGTAAGGGAGCTATAGTCCCTCCTTAATAGGTCGTATTTATGTGTATATAGTAAACTAGTACACTACTATTTGGTACTTAAATATTTTAAAACTTTGATAATTACTAAATGTTGAAGAATAACCCGTGTCTGTCATTGATAAATACATAAGCGTATTACCTCTACCGTGATTACTATTATCTTTTTGGTGGTTATCGTGAACTTGGTGGTGATTCTCGTATATCAATTACATTTTATAATCACTATAGTTTTAATACCTTGTTATGTCGTGACGATGCTACCGCAAATAACCAACTTTATTATTATTAATTATATTTTAATAAATATTATTAAAACTATTTTAAAATGCTGAAAATACAATTTTAAATTTGCAGGGGGGTTATGGGTGAACTTTCAAAGTCTTTCTTCCCTAACCTACCCAAAAAAGTCTTTAGCCCCTCCCATTTAAAAATCCTGGCTACGCCACGGTATGATTCCCTAGAGAACTGCCGATTTAATTAATTTGTAGTATGATAACTAAGTTGTACGTTATATATACAATTATCATGATTAAATACGCTTTTTAGTATAAATTTCATTCTTTATTAAACGATTATTTTTAGACCTGGTCTTATATTACCATAAACGCCGCGTTCGAGAGCGCTTTAAACTGAAACAGACGATTGGTTTTTTTTTTGTGATTTTTTGGCGGTCATTCAATGTTAAAAGAGAAATAATAATAAAAACGTATCGTGTCTATGACCCTTGGTGTTATGATCTCTATACGATAACATTTCATTTATTTTCCTTTTTGACTATCGTCACATAATAAGTAAATTTCCTAACATTTTAACTATAAAGTTGTTTAAAGCTGTTTTATTCTATTCAAACGTATGTTTGAAATACGATTTTTTTTCGTTTATTTATCAACTATTACTGAACAAGCGTCGTTTCACGTTTATGTCAATAAGATGCGAAATAAACATGATATATCTTCTGTCGAATAAACAGACGACTTCGGTCGATATATATAACTAAAATTTGATTTATATATCATCTAAAAAAAAGTGGTATAATTGGTAATACTACAAATACGGATGTCGCACACCCTCACGTCCCATAAATGACATTACTGAAGAATGTAATTATACTAAATATATTTTTAATGTAATTTGTAGTTTATCTCAATTTAGGTGGTAATATGAAACATTTTAATTTATAATACTATAATATGTGGGTATGTATCATATCATTTTGGCAGTTTGACACTATAGAATATTGAAATCTAAAAGATAATTACATTTTCAAAACACTTGCAGAAACAGAATGTAAATTTATTATGAAATTTGGTCATCGGCGGCTATATTCTCTCATTACGCATGGACGTTTTAAACATGTTATAAAACATCCCTGTGATGACGATCGACGTACTAGTGAAATCGCGTGTTCTGCAATAATATGACGTGATAGTTTATTTTTACTACTTGTTAGTAATTTATTTCAAATTGAACATTAAGATTTATAGTTATTGCATCATACTATAGTATATCGTTTTAATTACTGGTGAAAAAATTGGCGTTCGCTTTTATCTTACGAGTTACTGAAATAGCTCCGGACGTGCTACATGTCCTGAGATCGGGGATAAGCGCTTGAATATGGATATACACATTTTACATAGCAGACTATTAAGCTGAGTTATAGCTTATTCCTCCAGGTCAAATAAATAAATTAGAAGAAAAAAAATTATAGGAAAAAATGCAAATTATAAAAACACTTATTTTGAAATTAAAAAAGCAACATTTTTACGGTAACCCTTCATTGAATATCAAGTTTTAACCTGTTGTCGTGAATCCGTGATCGATAGAGTATCATATAACGTTTTTATTAAATGATCAGAATATCGCTATAACCTAGAATTATATTAAAACCTGTACACACAACGTTTGAATGATGCAACTTTTGAATATTCCAACAATCAATTTAAATATCACAGTATTTTTTCAACATTATATAAATTCAGTAAGGATATTAAATCATCATTTTATTAAATCAACAGAACAAAAATCTTTGTTAATATGTTTTTTTACACTTTCAATTCATTGTTGATAACTCGAAATTCTTAATAAGCCAAGGGATATTTCTTACCATTTTTTATTTTATATTTTCTCAGAGATGAAACTGTGTTGGTGATTAGGTTGTCAGGATTAGTTAGTCAGAGCTGGATGAAGCACAATCCAAGAACATTCACAATAATAATTATTCGTAATTATTTAACGACAAACACAAAATAAAATATAAAAATAAATACAGGGATTGAGAGTGCGATATGGCAGTACGCCCACGTTCGTTTTGTACATATTATTATTTTTCGAAGCGTTGACGCGTGTTGTACAGTCGTACACGACTCACCGATATACTATACAAGTTTGTTTTTGATACTAATTGTTGTTATGTCTCGAAGCAGACGTGTATTTTTTTTTATAGAAAAAAATTGCCAATTTTTCGAGATGAATGAAGAACACTATTCTCGAGAAATATTTATGAATGGTGACAGCAGTGGTAGTACAAATAACCTTGCTTGTTTTTGTCTTCGCGTCCTACGCACTAGGTGAACGGATATTTTTGACATTTTGAAATAATTAGTCAACGTCAAACGGTAAATTATGAAGTAGATTCGCTCGTATAATGTGATCGTCGTTCGCTAGAAATACGCGCGAAAATTGGCACATCATCCGACTGACCACTGCTGGCTGTTGTAATAAAACTTCGAGATACGGTGGTAGATTTTTCAGTGTTTTAACGGATTAATATTATTATTATAATTTTCTTTTGAAATATGCTACGGGGAATAATAAATATACGTGATGGACGACTATTCACCTAATCGTTTTAGTTCTTTGACGAAATGACGCCTGTCACGCAAGTGACTTAGATGACGGAAATTTATTCTCGCGAAACTATTTCTATGTATAATATTATGTAATCGCCAAGTATTATGCGATGCAGTTATTATAAGCAAAGTGTTAATGCATTTCGGAAGTCATTTTTAATAATGCTGGTCTTTAAAATAAACATCGAGACCCTCGTTTATTTTTAAAATATGACTTCATCCTTTGGTTGTATACTGAGGGTTAAAATACGAATACTGTGATTTCAAACAATGACATGACCTCTTATAAATATATATATATGTGTGTGTGTGTGTGTGTGTGTGTGTGTGTGTGTGTCTGTATGTCTGTATCTTAGCGCGTGCGTGAGTGTAATTGTGTCTAATTTACAAGCTTTACAATATGTTCAAATGTTTTGCTGCCATTTATTGGTCATCTGATGAAACCAATTTCGATAATTATACGGAATACCGAATAATAGTAATATATTATATTGTCACTATATCTCATTTTCCTGTATAAATAAACTTAGAGTTTGAGTGAGAGAAAGAAAGAAACCATGACAAGGAGCCAAATAATACCATATGGCTAGTTTTGATTAAGCGTCAGTCAATCAATATGAAAACGCTATATATTTCTAACTTGGCCAATTTCCATTAGAATTCTAAATGGACTTTTGTATCAATTTTTATAGTCCAATAAACTTCAAATAAATTAAATAAAGGGTTTCACATCAAACAAAAGAGAATATTTTAATAATTTTAATATATTATATTTTTAATATATTTTAATAATGGTTACTATATACGTATTTATTATTTTTATTTGTGTAATAAATTGTGTATACATAACGTATTATAATAAAGAAAACCAATTGTCGCTTTTGACATTTCGTTGTTTCATTGTTGAATTAGCGATGGCTGCAGGATCGTCGACTTGTGGAATTTGTATTAAATAAATTTGTGTAAAAACATTAAAATTGTATATTATTAAGGAAATTATTTTTCAAGCCGTGTGTGTTAATTGTATGAATACCCATTGATAAAAAGAAAGTCATATTTTAAAACAAACTCAACCGATATAATTCGACTGGACAATGAAAGAGATATGTTTATATTTACATTCTTAAAAAAAAGCAACATTTTGATATGTTTCGTCACCATCAATCAACATTGAGTGGCTGCAGTCAAATACTAAGCTCTATAAACGTTATGCACATATTCGTGGACGGAAATATAAAAGTAGGAAATAATGAGTTTAATACTTTGTGTTAATACATATGATGGTATTTAAAATTGATATTTATTAATTTATTAAAAAAAATAAAATAATAGTTCAAATCATAAAATGAAAAACATCGAAAAACGAATCTATACATGTTTATCTAGTATTTTTTTTTTTTTTTTTATCACCAGTGACTGAGAACAGCATATAGAGTAAATTAGATATATAATTGGTAAATCTTTTCAATAATCTAAAATCAAAACAACTATGGACGGTTAAAAAAAGTTGTTGCATTTGCAACTCTCATTTTAGACTACTGTACAACGCGATTATTACAATCATAAGTTACATAGGTAATAAATTAAAACTAAATAATATAAAATGTTGGAGCAGAGCATAATTTACATACATTATAATTTTGCTGGATAAAAATAAACGACTAGTTTTATCGAAATTGTGTACTTTGTATACATGCAGATAATATGTTTGCGATTTTTACATTTTAAACTGCATAAGTTCAGCAAATGTTCAATATGGGCGTCTTTTAGAAATGTAGTACTAAAGTACCGCAGAGTAACCCGTTTATGACCCGTTTTTAATAGTATGATATACATGTATAAGTTTTCGCAGTTATTAGTTATTAGTACAAATACATATATTACGGGTGTATTTAGATGACGCCGTCGAAAAGAGCGTGTTAAAAATGTCCGTGTTGGAATTCGTTTTTCGCCGATAGCCGTTATTTTCAAAATAATGATTCACCCCCGTCCACACCCATCTACCATCATTATATCGCAACGTTCGTCAATCAACGCGCAATCGGTAACCACGGTCACCGCGGTCTTACCGGCATTTTTCCGTTCTATTCCGTCCACCGATGCTGATGTTGATCCCGACGCTGCGATTGGTGAAAACGCGTCACGCGAAATGATTTTCCTCGTCAAACGCGTAGTCTAGTTTTGTCCTCTTCTCTTAGCGGACCGTCGGAACTTCGCGCATCCGCCGCACGCGCTTACAGACAATGTTGCGTTGAATACGGTTTACGTTCGCGATGGCCGTCGTCGACGTGGACGTTTGACACGACCGCTATGCTGTTGCTGCTACTGCCGAAGCGAAAGACTACGACGGATTTTGCGGTGCGTATGCTCTCCGGTCCGATCGAACACACGGTTTTTATACGCTCGACGCCGATCCTATTCCGCGTGCGCGCGCGCGTACGTAGCCCGCGTTTATTTTTAATCTCGCGGCGGCGGTTTAATCGGCCGTTAAAAAGTCGAGGATTCTTGGTAAAATACGTTTCTCGCACACCCGCGCTTAGTTCGTTCGACTATTTTCATCTCTCTCGTGTACGCGTACCGTTATTATTTTTACCCGTACACATACATATATATATATATATATATTATGATACGAAACGTATAACGTCGTGTAAGCGAGCCGTGGGTATAATGGTACGTGCGCGCCAACGCCCCCGACGTGTACCAGTCGGGTATAATCTGCTGACTCCGAGTAAAGCGACTACCACAAATGTTTGCGCGCGTGGTGTGACAGTACCGCGATAGATAAACGCCGATAATATACGTCACAGACTTTTTCGCGCAACGGTTTCGTCCACCGGATATACATTGTACACTATTTCAAATAAGAGCGATTACTATTTCAATGTAAAACAAATTGTTGGTTGAAATGAACGCTCAACAGTCGTATATTTTTCTAATAATATTTATCCTATACCTCTATCGCTACAGTTATTAAATTTATCATATTTGACAAAATAAAATATTTCCCTAAGCAATCATAAAGTTGTAAAAAAAATATCCGGTCTAGAATCAAAATCTGTTCGACTCATAAAAATTCTATATACCTATTTTATGTACCTACATTATCTCAAAATTTCAAATTAATTGGTATGGTAGTTTTAGCTTTACGCTAATCAGTGAATGAATGATATTTGAAAGACATATATACGAGTTTATAATTGGATTATCATTGTCCGAACTTTACAGTAATTTTTTAACGCGAAATGGTTTTTGGAAATATATTTTTACACGTTTATATATTTTTATTCTAATAAATGTACAGAAGCCCAAAAATATATGACCAAGTACGTCAGTAACTCTCCTGTTTTCAGGAAAATAAAATCATAAGAATTTGAGCCTTATTTTTTGGAGGTATCAGCCATGGATTAAAATTTACTATGAATATTTATTTAATGTATATTTAAAATTAATTGAAATAATTTAAATACATTTTAAATGTGGTACGTATTATCTTAATGCATGCCTCTTGAATTTTAAAAATGTTCCCTCCTTCTCTTATCTTGGTTTGGATTTGTCCCTAACATAAACAATACAGTTTAATACACTTAAATCAAAGTTCATAAAATAAAAACTTTGAACTGCAACGTGTTATTATACCTAATTGTTCAGAGATACGCTTCGTATGTAACAATTGGGATCTTCGTTGCGATAGAATGCAATCATAATATTCCAATTCATTCATTCATTTCATAATATACCAATTCGAATTTTTACCAATTTTATTATATACCAATTAATTACCAATTTTTTTAACATCAGAACTTCTACAGTGATAATGTAATAACTTGTATAACCTACATACATATTTACGATACACCGCGTATATGAGCAGCGACCGCATATTTTTTGGCGGGTAAAACACGACTGCGGACGCTTTACTTTTTTTACAACCTGATTGCGGACGATCATTATGTAACAAAAGGTATTATTTTGCACCCAAAAAATGACAAGACTGCGGTCGAAATTTAATGAAACGTTGCCAAGTTGCACGACGCAGTTTATTAATATAATAATATATAATATAAACATTTAAAGTTAAAAATTTATAATTTTTCCTCCCTGTAATGACAACTAATTTTTTTTAATTATTTTATTGATGATTTTTATAATCATTATAGCTCTGAATAGTTAGGTTAATTCTATTTAAATCTTTTTTTGCCACCGATTTTTCTCGACCTTTTTTTATGGATGAAATAATTATCTCAGTTTCGCCTTGAGTTTCTTTTAAACTTCTTTAATTGAATTTCTTCTAACTGCAGTATTTAACAAAAATGACTTGTAACTGCATACTAAACTTAATACGCTCAAAAAATGTCCACATTCCCACATTATCGAAGTTTTATTTATAAATTTGGCAGAATGTGTCCGCAATAATGTAATATTTGGGGGTCCGCTAATAAACTATAATTTCGATTAAAAAGGTCACCCCGATAAGAACTGTCCACAGCGTGTATTACCGGTTTTGGCAACCCTCACGGTACCTCCGATTCGGACGGTTTATTCGCGAAGAGATGCGTGTGTGTGTATTATATAAATAATATATTATTATTAATATTCCGTGGACTCTCGGAATTACTAGCTAATTACATGGTCAAGTTACACTAACGGTCGAATAAATAAATAAATATAAAAAATATGGTCGATGAGAAACAAAATAATAATTGGAAAAGTGTTGCCCTGGTGACAGCAGTAACCACTCAGGGGGAACTCAACGTTGTGTTGAAAATGAATAGATAAATATAAGAAATAGTAAAATACATATTAAAGTTTAAGTGAACTATATAATTCAATAATAATAATAATAATAGTAATGTAAATAATAATAAAAATTATAATCAGGTTTGGTTATATAGCTACTTTGGTTCAAACGATATAAATAAATAATTAAAGTATAAAAAATATAACCAACAATATTAAAATGATATATAAAAAAAATATAATAAATGTATAAATTATATTAAAAGGTAAAACAGATGATAAATAAATTATATGGAACGATAATAATAATGAAGGGTAACTAAATAAATAATTCTAAATAATATATATACAAATATGAGATTTTGAGATATTGCTAAGCTAGTAAACTATATAACAAAAAGAACTATGTAAGGCACGTCTGCCACAAAAACCGTAAAAACAATAGTCGACAAAATAATACTCATAACATTTAACTGAAGTGGATGGTGGGTTTAATCCCTACGCTACCGCACCAGGGGGGTGTGAGTAAGTTGCGGCCCGGCGTGTCGTTTCCGGTGTCAAATACCGGTGAATTCCGGCCCGATAATATTTTAGCCGTAGGTTAGTTGCGGCCCGACAATATTTTAGCTATAGGTGAGTTGCGGCCCGAATAATTATCATTACCTATGTACCTATTGACTAGTAACTATAAGTACGATGCGGTGTTGGCTATACATTTAGTGATAAACGAATAATAAATAATATATTCTTGAAATGACAAATATTAATAATATATGACAATATTAGAAAATACCTACGTAGTATTAATAAATTTATATTGTGATGTTTATATACATGTACTATGTATAGTATATATTATATATGTAATATATAGATTATTGTATGGGCTGCAACTCGTACGTTATTTAGGGTTTGAGCCGCAGCTCACCAACACCGCACCAGGGAATGTAAATAATAAGATAATACAATAAAAAAATAACGGGTGAAATGGGCGCAATACGTTTCCACCAAATAAGATAAAATACCTATACTTTTCATAAGTTTTTCGGATTGATGTAAAATATATATAAATATACACACAATATAATCAATTTATATTGTACATTTATTGTATTTAATTGTATGTTAAACCGTTATCGTACTTATGCATGTAATTTTATGTCCATTAACCATTATAATATCTAAATAATCAAATACTTTATGAACAAGTGTAAAGATGGCACAGTTTAAATAGTGCATTACAACTGCGTGTGTGATAAAATAAAACGTAAATTTTAAAATTTATAAATCTATGATGACTAAAGTTATCGAAAGTAAACGTGGAAATAAAACACTAGTACTAAACAACTTTAAATTTTTTATTGGATCAGTTAACAAATATCAACTAATTATATATATAGTTACAATTTACATAACTAAGGTATCGTATATCATAATATATTATTTTTTCATCTTTTTATATCTGACCATTTTTTTAAATAAAATTTAACATTTTCCAACCTATATTGTATATATTATATAGTGTCTTAACATTTATTGAATTAATAGTATATGTTAAATAAAGTTATATCTGTGCTATAGCTTTTAATTTAAGCGTAGTATACAATTGTTTTGGTAAAAACATGGTCAATATCTCATTTGGTGGAAACGGATATTGGTGGAAAAGGGAATGATACACTTTTGGTGAAAAAGGGAAAGATCTTCTTTTGGTGGAAACGGACATCGCCCAAAAAAACAATGCCCCGCGTACGTACACCGCACAGCTACAATTAAAGACGAAAAATTTACGTTACCGATATTCACAGCATAACGACAAATGCAACACCACGAATCACAAAACTGTTGGTAAAAATTGATCACCTAGAACTAGGGAACACAAATTAGAATACTAATGGCTGTAGTCACATTACCGGACAGTTCACAGGATTTACAAGAAAACGTGGTTTTCACACACTTGAAAACAGGACGAAGACGTTGGACGATGCGAATCACACCAAAGACGGGAGAGAAGAGACAACTGGTTGCCAAACGATACTTGACAACCAGTAGTTTAGATATTAATACGGACTCAGTGTCACCTACATAAATTGAAAACACGCGAAATTATGAAACTTTCGGTGACACTGAAGTCAATGACTCGACAAATACACGAAAGATAACCGACAAAATTTGAAAATGTGCAATAACGACATTTTTATGCGATGATAACAGCGCAATTCAATACCCGGCCGATCGTACACGGAAGCTTATCACCGCCCTCGACAAGGGCTACGGATACGCAACGCACCGCTACGCATCGCGCGAAAATGATGACATGAACAAAATTACAAATAACAATATTAGCGCGAACAATAATAATAATAATATTTGTTGAGCTCTGACCGTCGTCCAGTGTGTTTTCGACACGGATAAGTAAATGTTTCCACGAGAAACGCTGCCAATTTTTTTTTCGCGCGTTTTCTAATTCAATGACGATAACACGTAATCTGTGAAAATCTAGTTAGTAGAGATTTTTGTAGTATTCAGTTTATACGTACCATTAAAACTGCGCAGATTCTGCAAATAAAATTGATGTATTATTCCGAGTTTTACATAATGTCGCACTAACTCCTGGTAAAACTAGCATCACGGTTTCTTTTTGCTCCTTTTAAAACATATCGGCTCTAATCTTTCGAAATTTCATAATTAAAAATTAATTAAACGAGATTACAACTTTGTAGTTCGTACAATCTAAATAGTTTTCGAATCTACAGTTTTCAAATAATTATCAACAGCGTTTACGTGTATACAAAAACACATATACATATACAATTTAGAGTTATTATTTATAATGCATTAATTTCCATTCACGATATATATTTAAAATCCTATTGTTGTTCTTCTTAGTATGGTTAAACTAATTATAGCGCAAACTCAGAGGATTTTAACGAGCCTGTAAACGGGAAACATTTATATTGTACGCTTATGCATATAGTGCTCAACGATACTTCTATCAGATGACTACTTTGTGTCAACTCTCAAATTCGATCGAAAGTATTTTTCCGAACGTCTTTTAATATCTCGCTTCGAGCATGTCTTGTTCAAAAGATTATTAACTAAATTATTATTATAGTTTTATAGATACAGTCGGTGCAACATTTTGCAGTATACGTGGTACCACATTTTTATTATCGGAGGCCCTGTTTTGCAGTATTACGTACATATAATATTCATAGGATTTTAGAAGCGAACTGTTAAGACTTCAGTGTAACAAACGTTTTAGAAGAATTTATCATGATGAAGATTTATCCATCTATCTATTTCAATAGCTATTGTCTTATTATGTTCACTTGCAAAACAATAGCTCAGCAGAATATATTTCATTCAATTCCTTTTAAATGTGCGAGTACGCTTATTTATCACATGTATCTTCTCTTGACCACACAACAGCTAATTTGCCGTAGCTCTTCGACGCCCCAATATGCTTAGTTATAATTTATATTTATGTTTAGAAATATTTGACTAAAAAATCATAAGTCTAACCAAACAATACTATATAAACATAATGTGACATATTAGTATTCGCATTTCTAAAAAAAAACTCGGAAAACTGATCGATATAACTGAATAGTTCAAGAAATGTACGTAGAAGTTTTTAGTGGAAACTATATGCATTAGAATCCATTAAATTATTTAAAATAAAAAATCAAATAACAATAATTAAAAACATATTAAATTTACAATACTATAAAAATAATCGATATTCGATAAAAAGGTACAGTAACGATTTATTCAATTAAATGGTTTCAATAAAAATTTTAAAATAAAAAATATTGTATTCGATCCTTATTAAAGTCTTGATTATAAATAATTTCTATACACTTTATTTAAAGTGATAATCTTGGCATCATGATTAGAAGAAGTATGCATTAAAATATAAATGTAGTATATTATCGGATGATGGCATTTTTGACAAGAAAAAATTAATTACGAGTGAAATAATAGTATTTATAGAAGTTGTTGAAAAAAAAATGAAAATTTCACCATCTTCCGAAAAAGGGATACGGTTCTTAAAAATAGTACACACGTTCAGCGTATATACTAGTGTAGTAATATTTTAGTGGTCCACGTTTAATTTGGGATAACATCGTTAGCAGCATCATGGTTTCTGGAGTAAATACGATGCGGTTCTAGTCCTTTAAGAATAGACGAAACGAGTAGAAACATAAATGAAAATCCTAACGAAATAACAGTAATCCAGTATGTAAATATTATCATAGACACGCGTCCTACGCAAGGCGGTAAGCACGTGTAACAATAATTTTGTGGAGAATGTAAAATTGAGTGTGTTCTTTCTCGCATTGTTATTTATTTGTTTTATGTTTTTGTCAACACACAGCTTTCGTTTTCCTTCCTAAAACGGTATAGCTTCGAGTACAATAACGCTCAGAAACTGATATTCAATGCCCAATGATTTAGTGAAAAAATATATTTTTTTTTTATCGATCAAAAACAATATTATAGTCAATATACTATTAAATAAATATGTTGCGTATTCTATCAATTTTAGTGGAGAAAAAAATTGTATTTCAAATTTTTTTGTTTTATCGGAAGACTTCTAAAAATAATTTAACGTAAATATAACTTATGTACGCGTGTTATACTTGAGCATTGTCGAGGTGCGGCGAGACGAGATTAATACCGTTGTCGCCCTCGTGTGTGTGAGGCAAACTGGAAAAAACAGGACTTTGCACCCGAATTAACCCAAACCCGTAACACTCCTAAGAACCCTTAAAAAATCAAACACCTAAAACCCATATAACCCGAATGATTTTTTTTTTAAAAACCCGAATTAACCAAAACCCAAATAAAATATTGGTTTTAACCCGAAATCCGAATAATTCTTTATTTTACAATCTTTATGTGACATATCATTTTGTATATATTTTTTGTGGTTCTTTCAATTTTATCATTAGTTCTTTAATAGTAAAATTATTATTCACAGGAATAATTTTACAAATAAAATACAAAATTGTTAATTAATCTAAATTTATCTAAATAAAGACAATATATCATATTGACATGTGTGCATGAATGGTATGGTATGTTGAATGTTCAAGTGTATACAACTGGGATACTATTTTTAAAATTATCCCAAGCGGATACGTTGTGTTATTATAATTTTATAAGTAAAAGGTCTTCTACGAATCACCTAGTCATTATTTATTGCAATACTGTAAGTCTGAAATAAAATTGATGTCTTACGTATGATTACCTAAATTGTTGTTCGCGTTATTCGTATTTGTTCAGTGTATGACGTGTAGTACACATGTCTATGGCGTGAATTGTCAATTTTTGTTGGTGTAATAATTTCATCGTAACATTCATAATTATAAATTATTATTATTTTTGTATTATGCTATGTCTTAGCTAGTGTGTTTTTAGTGCGTACACACACCACAAACCATAATGGGAAATTTGGTGAAATTTTTAGGAGGTTGAGGATTATTTGCTTATTACACCTAAGGATACCACTGTACGCAATTATTTATTTCAACAAGGCAATTTACGAAGTTTGACAATTTGACATTTTTAATCAACAATTTAAACAAAAACACAATTAGGTGCCTTATCTTAAACATTTTTGGAGTAGGTATTCTAAACAAAAATGATTAATTAATTAAATTTTTTTTTATTTATTTATTATTATTACATACACAATCTATACCTAAGGGTACAATAAGAGTATTTGCTAAGTTAGATTAAATACATGAATAAGCTTGATAAAAGCAGCCACCCAGTGATGACACTTTTAATTGAGGTTATATTAATTTATACATATATCTATATTTATATTATTAATCTTTTTTTTTTTTTATATTATTAACAAATCTCTACACCAGTTGCGTTTTAAGCGCCTTGGAGGATTGCCCGGGGATATCATTTGATGAAAGAGCTTTAATTAGAGGATAAGAATGAGATGCTAGATGGTTGTGGAATCTTTATAGCAAGTTATTGCTTCTTCTTTTACTGTTTTGATATTAAGGTCTGAGTGAAGGGTATGGTTTGAAACGTAAGGAGGGGAGTTAGTTAATTTCCTTAATGCAATATTTTGAAAAGCCTGAATTCGATTTAAATTTGATTTTTTAGTATTTCCCCACAGTTGGAGACCATAAGTCCAAATGGGTTTGATGAGGGATTCATACATTAGAAGTTTTATATTTAGATTTGTGTGTTTGTTATTAACAAGTAATGATTTAAGCATACGAAGTCGTAGGTTTAGTTGTAGTCTTTTTGCACGTGTATGTTGGGCCCAGGTGAGTCTACGGTCAAGGGTTAATCCAAGATACTTAACTGTTGGAGTAATCAGGATTTGAGTGCCATAGAGAGTGACTGCCGGACATTGTCCTAGTTCAAGGGTAAAAGTTGTATGATTTGGTTTGGTTTGATTTACCTTAATTCTCCAGTTATTATACCAGGTTTCCATAAGGGAAATATGATTTTGAAGATTATGCGATGCTACAATAGGGCTTTCGTTTATAGATATGATAAGTTTGTCATCTGCATAGTCTGCCACTATCGTGTTAGGCGAGGTTGGTTGATCTGAAGCATATACGTTATACAGAATTGGGGATAAGATGCCTCCCTGTGAAACCCCAGCTCTGATGTTTGCTATGTTGGAGTATGCGGATTTAAAATGAACTTGAAAATAACGATCAGTTAAGTATGAGTTAAGTAGTGTAAAATAAGTTGGGTGCAAAAAGAACTTTAACTTGTATAACAGTCCTTTATGCCATACACGGTCAAAGGCCTGTTCAATATCAAGAAAAATACAAGAACAATACATTTTTTTTTCAAGAGCATAAGAGACTGAGTCAACTAATCTATGTACTTGATGGATTGCTGAATGTTGTGCGCGAAAACCGAATTGATAGTTAGGCAGTATTTTTTTTTCACTAATTTGGGGAAATATACGGCTCAGTATAAGTCTTTCTAGTATTTTTGAGAAAAAAGGTAATAAGCTAATTGGTCTATATGACGTCACCAGATCAGGGGGCTTGTTAGGTTTTGGGAAAAGTATAATTTTGGAGAACTTTCATAAGAGCGGGAAGTACGACAATCTGAGTATGGCGTTAAATATATAAGTAAGTAGTACGATTGCACGTTTAGGAAGGCATTTAGCTACTTCGGCCGTTATTAGATCAAAGCCTGGAGACTTCCTAAGAGTGTGCTTTTGGATTGCAAATTTGATATCGCTCGGTGAAAAATGTTTAACAGGGAGAGAAGGTGGCAAGGGCATATCAAGATAACTAAGAACAGTATTTAAGTTGGCAGGTGGAATGCCTTGGTGAGATTGAAAAACATCGAACAGGTGGTTTTTAAAAAGATTAGCTTTCTCTGTGTCGGACACGGCAAAACTCCCATCAGATTTTTTAATAGGTGGAGTAGTTACTTTAAAATTAAGTGCTTGTTTAGATGCTTTCCAAAGACTACCATTTTTTGTGGATAAATTATTCAGGAAGTTTTCGTAGAAAAGTTTTTTGATTTTTGCTAAGAATTTTTTTAGATCGTTACCTAATTTATTATATATTTTTTTGTGGGAGGGTAGTCGAGTACGTTGATAGAGGGCTCTAGCTCTTCTCTTTTCTGATATGAGGATATGGATATTAATCGGTTACGAATTGTTGTTAGTATAATGATCATTTTTAGCTGTGTTGGCCGCCCAAGCTGCTGATTGTATAACATTTGTTAGGTTATATACAGCTTCATCTATATCATCATTGGATTTCAATCTAATATTTAATTGGAGGTTTTGATTTACCAGGTCATGGAATTTGTATCGATCAGTTTTAGGATGAAACAATTTTAGTGGCTTGGTATTAATTGAAGGATAATCATTTAGTGTGAGAATGACCGACGAGTGATCAGAATTTAAGTCCAGGATATTGTCCACTTCAAAGTGAAAATTTGATGGGGTTTTAGTTACAAATATATCCAAAATGTCTGGGTTTTTATGTGGGAATGATGGCCAATAAGTAGGTCCTGGAGGAGCAAGAACTTTGAATTTTTTGGAATTTACAAAATTATAGAGAATGTTCCCCCTCGGATTGTTTGCTCTACAACCCCAACTCTGATGCTTCGCATTATAATCTCCACCTATAATAAAATTATTTTTTATTGTGTTAAAGTAATTTGAAAATTTCTCATAGGAGATTTTATGCTTTGGAGGTGAATAAATTGCTGTGATTGGAACATTACTAACAAGAATTTGAATAGCGCAAGATTGAATAATATCTTCACTGAAGCTTGGAAGAGAATGATAAACTAATGAAGATTTAACTAAGATAGCTACACCACCATGGGCTGTATTGTCAGGATGATTGGCTTTATGAATCCTGTAGCCTGGTATATTTAAGTGCGAGTATGGGGTACAATGCGTTTCTGTAATTAAGGCTATATCAATACGTTTATTATTTAGCACTGTTTGTAGATCCAATATGTGATTTTTTAGTCCATTAGCATTGAATAATAAAACAAGTAGGGATTTATTTGTAGCGGTATTAGTCATTTTTTTTATCTAACAAGAATGAAATTACTTTAGTAAGTAGAGCTATAAGTGGGTTTATAATAGATTTAAATTCATCAAGAAAAAGATTCATTGTATTATTAATGTTAGATTCAGAGGAAGGAGAGAGATGTGTTAAGCGTTGGCCAGAGGTAGCCTGCGCGTATGTACGAGCATTATTTGGGGGAGCATCGTTTTCTGGGTGGCTAAATTGTACATTGTTTTTCTTAAATCTAGAATTATCAGACAGAAAAGCATTATTTGAAGAAGGCTTCTTACGTCGTTGAATTTCTTTATACACTGAACAACCTCTGTAGCTGGCTGGATGATTGCCCTGACAGAGCGCACATTTTGGAGGGGTGTCTCGAGAAATGGTACAATCAGATGATTGGTGGTGATCGCCACACCGCACGCAACGTGAAGAGTAGTTACAATAAGATTTCGTGTGACCGTATTCCTGACAGTTTAAGCACTGACTAATTATCTTATGTTTATAGGGCTCCTCTACTTTAATTTTAGTATGGAGCATGGACGTCAGTTTATAGATATCATTTGATTGAGGGGAAGGTTCCAGGTCAACGAAAAACATTGGTAATGGATGTTTATGAACTTAATGAAGAACATTAGTCACGTTACGTACCTCAAATTCGCGAAGTTCCAATTCAGATTTGATTAGGCTGGTTTGAGTTGTTGGGTGTAAATTTCTGATCATGACACGTGTGGGTTTATCTTGCTGCAGTTGATACGTATGATATTTGGCATTCTGATCCTTAAGGAAGTGTAAAAGCGTTCTATATGTTTCCGGAGTACTCGTTTGAATTTTTAAACGATCCGTAGAGGACTTACAAATAAAGTTTTCAACTCCAAGTACTTCAATTAAACTTGTGTAAAGTTCTGTAAAATCTTGCACTCCTTTTACAAAAATAGGAGGAGGAGATTTGATGGACGATTCTGTATTGATTTTTTCAGTATTATTAGTAGAATTGTTAGTGTCTTGAATATCGTCATTAATGTTATCGGGTTGTCCGAAAACTTCAAATCTGTTTCTAGATGCGAATAGTTTTTTTTTAATTGGTTGAGTTGGTGTTTTTGGTGAATTTAAAGATTCAGAAGTCGATGAGCTTGAGTGATTTCTTTTGTTAGCCGTAATGGTCCACACTTCATTTGATGAGGTGAGTGAGACATTTGATTGAGATGATGTATTGAGTGCATTTTTGTTAATCATTTTAATTGGTGGTACGGTTTTCTTTTCTTTATTGTTTTGGTTTTTGATATTATGATTATTGTTAGTACTCATTATTACGTGAGTATATAAATATGAGTGTAATAAATATAAATATATTTATTAGTTAACTGGTTATACGATTATGATTACGATTACGATAGCGAGACAGACGCGATAGCGAACAGCTATAATAAAACCAAGGCCGCCGCGGCGACGGCCGCGTTGAATATAACTGTTAATGAACCTTATAAGAGAGTATAATATAATACACACGAACACACGAACATATAAGTCGAATTAAAAACGAATGTAATATTTAAACGGCAAAACAATGCTAGTCGATTAACGCATTTTTATGCATTTCGGTGATTTCTAAGTGAATAATAATTAGAATTAAACATTAAACAATTAAGCGCACCAGGAGAAACAATACACGTCCACGACCGATGACTGCTATCGCAGAACTGAATTAATTAAATTAAACAACTTATATGGGTACTATTACTTATTATTAATACAGTAAAACCTCGTTAAGACGCTCTCGAAGGGGAAATCGTAAAACCGCGCATTATGCGGGATAGCGTTATAGGCGATATCCCGCCTATTAAAAGCGTTTTAAATGTAATAATAGATAAAATAAATAAGAAAAGTTTTTATAATGTGATTTGTTATGTATTACACAGTAACATAAGTTGTACATATTTAAAATTAATAAAAAAAAAACATCAAATATACATACAAAAAAATTATTATTAGGAACATATTTTTTAATTATTATTTTTTGGATCAAAAAAAGTGGTAATGGTTGATTGTTTTAGTACATTATTTCTATAATTATTCAATAAGAAATTTTCCATCCTACCTAGATATAGAAGCATGTTTTCAGAGCCATCAGTTGTAGAGAGTGCCTGTCTCAATGTAGATATTGATTGTACAGTACTAGCGATTGACGGAAGGGGTGGAAAGTATTCTTCCTCATCTTCATTAGGCTCATCTGGTTCATCGTTAACTGTAGCCTGATTGATAATTTCTTCAAGTTCTAGGGCCTCGTTCGTTATCAATTGGTCGTCAATGGATGTGTAGCCTGGATAAGCTTCTTCAAAGTCCCAAAATTCGTCTGAGTTCAAAATGTGGGGATCTTCTTGTGAGACGTTACCAAAGTAGACTTTGTTGAAACAGTTTTTAATTACTTCTGGTTTTATCTCATCCCACGCGATTAAAACATAATGAATAGCATCTAAAACATTGATTTTGGGGATTTCTTCATCGGTCATAGATTCCATTTCTCGTAAATACCGTTGAACTAATTTCTTACGGTATTTTTGTTTTAAAACTTTAATGTTAATAATAAATATCAATTTCTCTATCGATAACAGATAAACGTTTTAATGAAATTCTTATCGCTGAATGTATTAATCGGATTTTTTTCAATTTTAAAATGTTTGAGAAGCCAGAAATTAAAGCGTATTATGCGGTGGCTTATTAAGCGAGTTTTATTCAATGTTAAAAGTGTACAAGTATCTGGGACCGGGAAAAATCCACGTATTAAGCGGGATGGCGTATTAAGCGAGAGCGTCTTAATGAGGTTTTACTGTATTACATTAATTGAGATCGTTCCGAGTCATTACAAGAAGTTTGTAAAATCTTACGAATTTGATTTAATTTTTATCACAGAATATTTATTTTTATTTTTTTTAATTCAGCTATCAAAAATGCATTTTAAAATTATAATAATTATTGTATTTTTAGTCACTTAACAATTTCTAGGACTTGGGGGGCTGAGACTTGTACTTTATACTTCTGGGGGTGCTTAGTCCCCTCAAGTCCCCCCCCCCCGATTTCCGTCTATGCCATAAACACAAACGCAAAATACAAAATAGTTTTTTTTTGTCGCATGCGATATGTCCGCACTAACTAGGAATAGGACATAGTGTTAGTATTTTTAATTTTAATAGTTATTATAATTTATAAGCTTCATACACATATTAAATAACACCCTCTTCCCCGAAAATAAATCGTAGTTACACCATTAATTTAAATTAACATAAGGATAGTTTAATTTAAAAAACTGTAGCACAGTTGTGAAAGAAATTGATATTTTATTACATAGGCAGGTAACAAAAAATATAAATATTTCATTATTGGAGGGGGGGCTCAGCCTCTCAACCACCCTGAAAAATAAAATTTTTCCTTGACTACTTAACACCCATATTAATCAATATTAACCCGAATAATAACGGTTATTAACACCCAAATGTTTGTTTAAATGTTGTATTGCGGTGTTTGAACACCTGAAACCCGAAAAAATTATTCGGGTGCAAAGCCTTGGGAAAAAAGTTGCATGAGCGCGTATCGTTAGTTTGGACGTCTCCCGCGTAGATCATCAGCTAAACCAAAATATGCGTACAAACATAGCATACAGCGAAAATATTAATCAATTATCTTGATGTGTAGCGTGTTCAATGTCTAATAAAAAATTAGCAGATTGAAGAAACCAGCACTGAACTCTTTAATTAAATATTAACTATAGTAGCATTTGTATAACAATAATTAAATTAAGTTTTTTTTTTTAAAAGTAATTTACAGCTTTCGATTCAATGAAATTCTAAAATATTCTAAGATAACAATATAAGGTGATCGGTAGTCTAAATCCTCATATAATTAGTTAGATATTATTTGCTGGGTCAATTAATATTTGAATGCAGAGTAAAATTGACAATACGGTCAACAAACTATATAAGTGTTGAAAGTTTGAACAATAAGCCAAAGATCGTTTTATTTTCATCTTCTAAAACACTACTACACAATATCTTACCATGAGATGGCCGAATTTTTTACAATATTCACATATATTAGCAGCCTTTGGCAATCAAATCTTTAAAATATTGGTACTAATAGAGTTTATGAGTATATATAAAACGCAATTTAAACGGTCAACTTGTACATAAACAGCTAATAAACAATCGTTTTTCTCGAAAAACCGCAAATATATATATATATATATATATATATATATATTATATATTCGTCACACATAAATTATGTTGGCGCACAAGAAAATTTTAAATTATTTAAATGACTGTTATGTAATAATATTATAAAATATTGCGTAGGTAAGTACCATAAATCACCATATTAATATAGATTTTAAATATTATTGAAATAACAAAAAAATATTTAATAATGAGTAATGAAATAAATAACAAAAATGCAAAATGCAATGCAAAAAATGCACGAGTTTTGAGTTTAAGTTAAATAAAAAAAATCGTATACGATATTCAATATAATATAAATCTAATTATTCTAATTTATTTATAATTGCATACCTTGATTAATGATCATTTTATTCATATTTAATTAGATTATATTCGTTCAAGATTAATAATTCTACTTTTATCATTCTAGAATTGGAAATTTTTGTATTTAATAGTTGTAGAGATAATCTATCTGTAGGTTGAGTTCGACATTGACACATAGATATGCTATTTATGAACTGATAGAGTTATACTTTATTTGAATTTTTTAATAACTTGTCATTTGAGTTCAATTTATTTCAGTTGAAAACCAAATATACGTTTATATTATGTTGCAGTCTTTTTTTTTACATTAAAATATATGTGGTTCAAAAATATAACAAGGATTAATATTGTTGGCTATTGGGTAAGACATTTTCAAATTCATTTTTATTCTTATCGTTTAATTCCTTTTTTTTTAAATATATATTCTAAAAATGTTTATTATAATATTCATTATTTAAAACCCGTATAGTTTTATACCTTATAGAGATAAGTACTAATTCGTGTAAAATATTACGGTAATTTTAGTAAGTATGTATTATATAATATTTGAACACAAAACGTGCTCATGAGTCTAGGTGAATATTTTATGTGTAATTTATTTTATTTCATACATGAACAATCCATTAAACGAATAAAATCTTTTCATAATATAAATTAATAAAAGTAATAAAATTAAGAACTCAATGGTACTTTCCAAATTTTTGATTTAGTTTCGGTTAATTCTTAGAATGAATTTTCCCACTTGGAATTTTGTTGACGAAATAATTGATTATTTGATGATTTTATATTAATTATGTGGTCTAAAACGTAAGATATACTTTCAATATTAAGTTTTTATTGATTAACCTTATGGAATTACTATTTAAGTCTTAAATTAAGAATCGTTTTCATGTTATCTATCAACAATACACTATCGCTATATTCGTTTAAATGTTTGAAATGTCCCAACTATCAAAAATAAAATACCATATGGACAAGTGCAATTACTAATTATTAAAAGGATCTGATAAAATCAAGTTGTTAAGATAAATCAATAGGTAACGCATACGACTTGTAAAAAACCTTAAATACATTCTTAGTAAATCAAATGTTCATCATATGTACATTGATATGTACATTGAAAGACAGTTTAAGTATATTTATGGAATCCTACATGCTTGCGGGTGTAAATGATATTCTCAACTAACATATAAAAATTTAAGTATCTGTATTCTGCCAATAATACATTACTTAATTTTAAAAAAATAGTGACATATTCGAATGAACCTAAGTTGCTTTTTATCTCTTCGAGTAATCAGACAATAAAAATAATTTTTTTTTTTAAATATTAATGGATCAAAATTCACTCGTATTTATTGAATATTTCTTCCTTTTCATAATTGACTGAGCAAAAAAATACATTTTTTAGTATTTCAATACTAAACTGACGGTTTCTAGAAAAGGTTAGATAACAAATTTGAACTAACTATAAACTTTTAATCAGTTTATAATACATTTTTAATTGCTTTTCCTTTGATACAACTAAATAAATTATAGTAATAATATAATATGTTTAAATGTATAAATATAATATGTATAAATAATATAAATAATAATACAAATATAAAGTATATATAAACAAAAAATATAGTGTAGGAAATGTCGATAGAGTCAATTATTTTATTTTCAACCCCTTCGATCAATTTATTTTCAAACCCCCAATGGCCCGGTACTAGTAATTTTTCCCTTTTTTACAAATAGTTTTTATGATTATAAACGTTTCACAACCGACCAAGGTTCAAGGGTTGTGGGTAGCGTAGACCACTAGCTAGATAACAGGACCCATTGTAAAAATACTGTAGAACAAAATTAAGAATTAAATGTAATCAAATCAAATATCTATACTATAGCAGGTAGAAGGAAACAGTTGAAACTGCATTTGATGCTTACGTATTATTTATTTTCTGCCTCGGAGCAACCACAGCGCATACCCAAATCCGGTAATATTTCTCTTCTACCATTTTCGTTGGGAGGAGGGTGGAAAAGGCGCAAGTGCCAAAGACTTACTATTTCGTTTCTAAGTTTGCGTATCCGTTCTCGCTTGATATTCGCCCATCGACGGGATTGCGCTCGACGAATCATTTCTATTCGTTCGATGTCTTTGCGGACCATGTAAAACAAATGGGCCTTTTGAATGGGTGTCAAATGACTCAGGGCAAAATACTTCAAGATATTCATCATTTTCCTTTTTTTTTTCAGTACCAACATGACGAAGACGAAGAGTGACGGTGACAGTAACACGTTGGAACAATTCAGCATTACGACACAAGCATACGAACACCGACTGAGTACCGAAAAGCGCAATCTGATCGTAACTATAATATATAGATAACATATACTATTACTAGGGGGGGAAACCAATTTATACTGACATTTTGATAGTCAAGAGTATGTAATCTTATGTTATAACGCGTATATTTGTATTGATCCCATATCCATGAATGTCTCATGGATATTGTAGTTAGATTATACTGTTGTCACATTTTTATGTTACTAATCATTCAAATCGTTGTCAAATCACAATATTATGTTCACTTTGAGTTTCCACAACTTCACCGCTCACCAAATCGCAGAACTGATTTCCCATTACAGAGACGACGACGGCGACCGTAATCTCCGGAATAAAACGGCATTTTTCGCCACAACACCGCCGCATTGGAACTAGTCGGGTCATTCGTACACTTGATAATACCATTATATTCCATGTACGCAGATAACATTATAGTATAATAATGCAATTGCGATACGTGGAAATTGCGATAAAACGTCTTTACGCGCGTGTCCAACAAAAAAACATGAGTCGATGTAATTAATAGAGAAAATAATATTTGAACGGCGAGTAGGTTTTTGGCTCAACAAAAACGTGAACACGTTTTTTTGACGACACTGAAACGGTGGAATATTCTCCAAAATTTCATCGTATTGATTACACGATTTGGAATAAATCCCAAAAACCGCCAAGGTCCACCCGCGTCCAAATTAATGAATTTTGCATAAACGCTGCAGCCGCCGTGTGCTCAGTATAATGAAATCTAACACCGATGAGTAGTTTACGTGATTGTTTTGACCGTTTCGAGAATTTATGCAGTAATCGACAATATGGTTGATAAGTATAGTATATTACTCTATTGATAAAAGATTTGTTGAAACCTGAATACCGATTAAAATGATAATCGCTAACTACATATTCGATGATGATGATGTCATTGTGTAATAATTACCAAGGACGACGAAAATAATAAGGAATAACGCAAGGAGAGACAAAATTATCACTTTAAACGGTTTAAATGGAATTTTTCCCAGGCTCCGAGTGTGAATAATTGTTTGTAATTAAAAACTGTATAGATATCGATTTTGTTAAAAAAAAAATAACAATAATGATTAAATAATATTATCTTTAGTAAATATTTCGAACAATTGAGATCAGCATATTTTTTTTCTTTATTCGGAATACGAATACCATACAGCTGATAATTAACACGATATATTTCGTTAGTGAACATAATACCCAGAGGCATGTCTAGCGAGTAGGCCTAATAGATCAGCACCTACCTTGAATTTGACCCTTAAGTATACATAAAATATGTATGAAAAATATGAATTTTAAAATGAATATTTTTAAATTAAAAACCAGAATTTTTGTATTTTATTTATTTTTTTTTTTATGTTATTACTAGGTATAATTATATTATTTTATTTTTATTTTTATTTTATTTTAAAAGAACAGACCGTGGTCCAGAGTATAGTATTTAGTACATATTTGTATTTACTTAGATGTAATTATTTTATGTAACAGTTTCAAAAATTAAATCAATTACTTTATTTGCTGGATTTTGCTAGAGCCCCAGTCGTCTCTGGGAAGGTTTTAAAATTTACTATTGTTAGCAATTCATCCTTTGAATTGGCACTAAATTTTTTTACAGACATTTTTGTGGATATACAAATAAGTAATACTCCATACTATTATCCATAGAATAATTTTACTTATACCCTATTTAAACCCCTCCATAAAGTCCGTTTGTATATCTAAAGTTACATACACTAAATAATTCATTTTTAAAAATAACCAGGTCATCCGCAAATAATAATAATCTACTATTTTGAATTACACTTTTGACACTGTTGATAAATAAGGAAAAGAGTAGTAAGGACAAATGCCCTCCTTAGAGTTCTTCAGACGGAACGTTAAAGATCATTGATATTTTACCAAATACTTTTACATATTACTCACGATTATTCTAGTAGTATGGTTAACTACAATGATTATTTCATTATTATAATTAAAACAAAGCACATTTAAAAAATATATTTAAAATTCCTTTAAAAATATAATGTGTATATTATATCGATTAATATATATTCTTAATTAAATTAAATTAAAAAAATTAAATAATAATCGGGCTTGTCCTAAATTATGATTATAATTATTATATTATTATGAAACTCTTCTGATAATACCGAAAGTTCTTTGACCGAGTGCGGAGTAAGCAAATTGAACTTTCATGACTGTAAATATGAAAATAATCCGTGCACGGTTCATCGGCTATAGGTGAGTTGCGGCCCGACATGCCATTAACGTGTTAGAGACCGGTGAATTGGGGCCCGGTCATATTTTATCACTAAGTTAATTGCGGCCCGGGGTTAATTCACCATTCCGTGTCCATTAGTCTAACGTGCTCTCCTACGGAAGTTGTTATACATTTTGAACAAGCTATCCACAGTGCTGTAGCAGAAGTCTTCCATCATGCAAAAATAACAGGATGTCGATTTCACTTAGGGCAAAGCTGGCGAGAAAAAATTCAAAGTTTAGGACTCTTGAAAATTTATAACACAAATATAAATGAAAGTTATTATTTCAAATTTACGTATGGCAAGTTATATCTTTATATAGTATAGATCGTTTTATTGTATTATCTGTTGTAATAATATAATATGTATATATAATAATGTATAATTATTATATATTATATTCTAGAAACGCAAAATATTATTATATTTATAAGCTTATTTTTCACACATTTTCTTTTTATTATTATTATTTTAACCAAAACAATAGCTAAAAAATGAAATTACTATACGGTATTATTAATTTACGAATATTTTTTTTAATTTATATTCTTGAAATGACAAATATTAATAATATATGACAATATTAGAAAATACGTAGTATTAATACATTTATATTGTGATGTTTATATACATGTATTATGTATAGTATATATTATATATGCAGTACATAGATTATTGTATAAGCCGCAACTCGTACGTACCTTTCATAAACTCTGGTCGCAACTTGTACGTACCTATCATAAACCCGGGCCGCAACTCGTACGTTATTTAGGGTTTGGGCCGCAGCTCACCAACACCGGGTTCATCGACTCACGATTTCAAACGAAAAACCAACGTGGTGTACGCATTTATACACGGGGGATTTTTCAATTGATAAACACAGTTGATGCGTTAAAACTTTGTAAATCGAATATTTTGTGTTTAAATACACATAAAAATTATTATCATACCAAACCAGTTGATTTAACGAGGCCTGTACTCCCTAAATGGATATACACATGGTATAATAATAATAACAAACGATTATTAATAAAGTCCATCATTACAATTATCAGGGGACACACCAACATTTTTCCATACATTGTCATTTGAGATGAGTATTAATACACATGTATGACGAATGTATACATTATACAGTATATCTACTATTATTATGACTGGGTAATAAAATATGTGAAGTAACTTCTTTTTTAAAATTATTAAACCAATTATTATCACCTTGAGGATAAAGAAAGGATATTGAGTACTTTCTCAGATATGACTGTTAAATTTTTGTATGCAGCACAAGTATGGAAATAAGCCCGTTAAATTAGTCGTTTCTAAACAAAACTATATGACACTATGAAGTATGGCGTAAGATTATTTATCACAGTCAAAGGTAATACAAGAAAATCTCATAACAAATTGAAATTTGTAATTCTAACGTTATAAAGTACGGACTTATGTAAAGTCTTATGTAAGAATATATATGTAAAATTAGCTTGATTAAGGAAACATTTTCATATTCTTATACATATAAACTATCACATTTTAAAAATATATATTTCAATATTTCAATATTAGATAAATTATTTACGCATTATTCACTTACAAAATAATGTTAAAAACCTCACGGAAAATATGATGTATATGAATCCAGTATATTTATTATAATATCTATTGTTTGACCCTGAATCTTGGAAGTTAGCATACAATTTTCTTGAATAATTTTTGCTGCACCAAATGTCGTCTTTTGAAAACAATTATTGTATTGCTGGGTATGAGTCAAAAAATGTTTAGAATCTGGCCCATTTCCGGAAACCAATGAATGTAGTGGCTCTGGTGGCGATACCAATGGCGTTAAATTGACTTGACCGCTTGCGTAACACAATCCAGCTACATTTTTAAACATAAATGCCTTGCAATATTGGCACACAACGTTCATTGATCCAAATTCCGTTCAACTTCATTCCACGCTTCACGTTGCTCGTCAGTTTGACTTTCTCTTATAGACCCTTGACTCACAGCATTGTGAGTTCTGCGACTTAACTAAAAATAACTAATAACTCCAACCAAAACATCTGTTTTAAACGATATTCAATTTTTTTACATCCTCTTTGGCGATATTTGCAGCACGCATTCTGTCAATTCTATGCCAAACGTCAAAAGGTTACATTAAAAAAAGTTTATATTGTCCAAAGTACCTTATGTTAGATTAAAAATAATTTTATTTGGTGGTTAAATATTCTTAAATTTTCTAATTTTTCGCGCAATTTTCTTAATTTTTTTCTTTCGTAAGAACCTTCTCCTGACAATAACAAACAAAACAAAAATAGAATTAGTGAAATCGGTCCAACTGTTCACGCAAGATGGCATGACCAAGGAAAATAGGGATTCATTTATATATATAATATAGATATAGATTGCAATATGATAATATTGCATTATAATATAGACGTATAGGCGTAAGTAGTATACCAGCTTACGTGAAAATTAAGGAATCCAATAATTTTTTGTCGTTTTTATAATACTGCAGGATCAGTATACAAGATTAATTTATGTGATAGCTAATAGTGTCGTTATGAATCTAATCTAACCTAACTTGATCATATTAACCATTTGAAAAATATTCAATGTTCATTTTACCCAAACTTAACTTAAATTAACCTAGTTTTTTAATCTAAGCTGTCTTACACGATCAAAAGGATTACTCTATTTAAGATGTTGCTTCAATATCAGGCAGTGGCGAACAAAGGAAAACATTCTTTAGAAGAGGGAAAGGTGTAAAATGTTAATAAATAGCATGCTTTATCATTAATTGTATAATATATATATTTATATTTTATTGGTAATAACCCCCCTCCTCCTATTTGATCGCCTAAACCCCCAGCGTTCGCACCTGATATCAGGTATTTAATATTAATTATTCTAGATATGAATTAAATGAAGCATTGTTTATTTTTAAAATTTTAAATGGTAATGTTATAAATATTATACCGTACATACTAAATTGAAAGCAAATAGACGTTTGTTGGTTCCACTTTTTTTCACACCTGATCCAAGACAAATTTGCATGTATCGTTCCATACGCTATACCAGTGGCGCCTACAGGTTTTCCATGAACCAGTGAAATTATAATTATAGGGCCCCCATATTTATTTTGGTCCACATCCATACAACCATATTCATTTGATTAAAAATATTTTTTTTCCAAATGTATTTTCAAATGCATATTTACCTTAAATAAATTTAAAAGTATTGAAAATTTCTGTACAACATTTTTTTAATAGGGGCTTTAGGTCCCAGAACCCACGAAAGACCAGTGCAATTGTACTACTTTGTACCCTACGTGAGGGCTGTAGCCCATTTGCGCCCAAGAGCAGCCCATTTGCGCCCCGAGGGTTATGGACATTTGCGTCCAAAATAAAAAACTTAACACCCTGATTTATAGCCCAAATGCGCCCATTTTGCATGCAACGTTGCCGTTGTTGTTTAAAAATATACAATTCTATGTAAAATCAAAATTAAAAAAAAGTAATAATTTTAAAAATAATGTTAAATACTAAACAGTATACATATTATATATACATATATATTATTTATATTGCATTAAATTATTAATTTCAAATAGAAACATTTTTACGTAAAATCAAAATAATTAATAAATACAATTACAATAATATCACATATACATCTAAATTTTAAATAGGTATTATTAATAATCCATTAAATTAAATTTATATAGAAACAAAATAAATAATACATATTAATTGCCACTGTTGTCAGTTGTCGTTTAAGAATGTTTAAAAATATTAAATCCTACGTAAAAAATAATCAAAATTTATAATATAGGTACATTAGTCAATAATAAGGATGTTAATAACACAAAATATAATTAAATTATAATAATATTAAAATAATCATACAGTTATTATAAATTGATTCCCCGAAATTTATAAGAAATTTTTTTTAAGTATTCTATTTTATTTAAGTGTTTTCCTCTGTACTCATTCCACGCTTCATAAGTATGTTGTATTTTTTCTTTTTCTTCTTTACGTCGTGATTTTATTTTACCCTTCTTGATTTCATTTATTTTTAGATATGATTCTACTTGTATAAGTTTTAAATTTTCAATTACACTAGTCAATGGAGGATGAGGTGAATAAAATTGGGAGTTAAAGTGCTTGTGAAATGATTCAGCGCAATTTGTGGTGCGAGGTGCGTCTGTTGAAGGTTCAGCCCAAATTGATGGTGGAAATGGACATCCTTTAATGATATAGTTATTAAATACATAATCAGAAAATTCGGATAAATTTGTCAAATTGAAATCTGGAGTTAAGTTTTGTAAATCAAAATAAGCATCTTCCACTTCATTTGACGGTAAAAATGGTAACCCAAAAAATAATGTTAACCATTTAGCGATATCGCATGACTGATTCTTGTACAATTTTTTAAGATCTGACAAAGAATTTATTTTTCGGTACCAAGATTGACCTAAATGAAATCTACAGCCTCTTATTTTGCTGTCTGGAAATACATTTAGAAATGCTTTGTGTGCTGCGATTTCAAAATCTAAATGGATTGATAATGGTGTAAAATTTTTTTGTAATTTATTTGTACATAAATGGCAAATAAAGTTCCACATAGCCCGATAACATTCAAATGATTTTGATGGTAAAAATGCAATAACAAGTGGTATATAAAATCCATTTACATATATATGAATACCATACATTTGATAAAAATGTGATGGTCTATAAGTAAAAGTACCATCACCAAAAATATCAGAATAGTTGAAATCGCATAAAAAATTTAAATTCGTTTTACATGTAATCAAAATAATATTATTTACATTATCAACATATGTAAACTCTTCGTTTTTATTTGTTAAAATTACTAAATTAGAAATCTGTTCAATTGCTTCGTTGAGTGATTTAGGAACTGAGGGTAATATTTTTCGACGTTCTCGGTATATAGACTTTCTGATATTATGAACATCAGAATTCTTAGCGGTGCTGCACGTGGAAAGCTCTGTACGTATTATTTTATTAGGTCGTAAAGTTAAATCTTCACACGCTTTTCTTTTACACTTACCTTGAACGTCCAATAAGTTTAAATTTT
Source organism: Sipha flava (assembly GCF_003268045.1). NCBI lineage: Eukaryota > Metazoa > Arthropoda > Insecta > Hemiptera > Aphididae > Sipha > Sipha flava. The sequence goes on from NW_020271747.1 coordinate 1,595,681, forward strand.
CTTCAGTTTCCGGATCATGGGTATGTCTGTCTTTAATTTCGGTTAACTTCGTTTTTGAACTATTGGTTTTGACATACGCACTACAGGTTTTTTTTACACAACGCCAACTTATATCTCCAGAAACAAGGGTTCTACTCACGTGATATTTAAAATAACGAAAAACTAAACAAAGTTTTTGTTTACTTGAATTAGTTATATAAAATTCCATTATAGTAGTATTCACTATTCATGTACTGATGCAACTGACACATATAAAATACAACTGATAAATGCATTTTTATATAATATAATCTTTATCGATTGGGATTTTACAATTTCGATTAGCACGACTAACGACAAAATATTATTATCTTTATCGATTTTGATATTGGTTTCGATTAGATTGGGAAACGATCAAATATTATTTTAGATTTTATAGTTACACGCCAATATACTCAATAAATGGCAACGTTGCACGATTTTTACCTGATCTGAATCGGGCGCATATGGGCTATGATTTGGGGCGCAAATGGGCTACGATAAATGGGTTCGGGCGCAAATGGGTTGCGCCGTACGTGAGCACCACTGCGCAATAATATATTTATAATGAACCTAAAGCCGTATACATCGGGTTAGCAGTAGTCTAGATAATTTCAACTTTTATTTTGATAAATAATTTAAAATTTGGAATTTATGTTGTTTATGTTAAATTATTTTTTCTCACTGTAAAAACACTAAATTTAAATTTTACAGTAATTATTAATTTTATTGTATTTAATAATATTGTACATATTTTTTTTTTCTTTTGCATGATAAGCAACTTTAAAAATAATAAATGCGTCAATAAACTTATTATTTTTCTTATTATTACTATAAATAAGTCAGGATTTTCAATTTATAGTCATCGACACTAACTTTAAAATATTGATCCCACGATATTCAATGTATACTTTTTTTTACAATCTGATATACATAACAGATGTGGTAAAATTATAATAAAACTGCTAATTAAACGTTAAGGTCATTACGAATTCATGCAACATAATTCTAATGTATTTATAAAATTTGATGATCTTTTCATAAATATTGATTTTCAGAACACGTTATTTTATGCAAATGTTTAACATTCAAGTGAATATCGCATAACTACATGACCAATTAATGAATTATTATTATTAACATTTGATAAAAATGTGAATTATTTTTGTTTCATGTTGCATACACATTTTTTTCACGATTTAGTGAAATCATTAGAACACCCGAAACTTCGGTAAAATTCGAAATTCCCATTTATCTGATGTACTTATAAAATATAGCAGTAGTTGTTTGCAGTAATTTACTATTTTCTAAATCGCTATAGTTCAATCTAGACGTGAGCTATACACATTGAAATTGAGTGAGAGTTCCACTCACGGAACATAGAAAGGTATCAATTCAAATACATAAACAATGATAGTATACATATAATATATATTCACTCACACTGATGTTTATTTTATTTTTCAAAACAAACCTTTATAAATATTAATAATAAATACAATTTAATATGGTATTTTCTTTTAAATTATTGCTTTTTCGTTTATTATTCGAAGTTCAAACACACAATAGAACTACGAGATAAATATATTATAATTGTATTAAAATAATAATAATAATAATATAATGATTAATATTGCTTTAGCGCTGTCTAATTCTATACACGAGAAATATAATTACTGTATACATTTATTTAGTCTAAAATGTCCTATATAATATAATATGTCGGCAACTGTAAAATATTATATATTAATAATAAAGGGACAAACTTTAACCAATATTATATAACGACTAGTATCACTTGCATAAAATAATAACCACAAAAAATAAGTAATAAACACATATGATATCTTACTAAATTATATACATGAAAAAAAAACAAAGGTGACAGTCAGGAAAAATAATAATAAATATGCATTAGAATATAAATTATAAACCTTAACAACGGTTTTGAAATAATGAGGAATGTAGAAGAAGGGGATAAATGCCTTATGACTAATAACTAACTAACCTGTCATAATATTTTAGTATAATATATGGCCAAAATCTTCGAGAGCTATATAGTATATAGTATACTAATAAGCTATTTTTTTTTATTTTTTTTATTTTTTTTTTGTACTTCTCGCTCGACTAGATTTTTATTATTTTTACTCTTAACAGACAAATATTACAGTGCAGCCCAAAATTGATGAATAATAATAATATAAAAATAAAATAGTGCTTCGTAATATATCATATAGATATATGAAGTGTATACATGGCATACATACATTAATGTATGTATAAAGAATGAATGTATTATTGATAAAATCTAACATAATTATTACAATAAAACAGTTCTAGAAGTCTATAATTCAATAAATTACAATAAGAATATTTTCCGCTTTATATAGAAAACAATGTGTTATTATAATAATGTAATGGTTTTTTTTTTTTTTATGTCAATACACACTAGTGATTTAACAGTATAGAATGTTGTCCAGTCACAAACTTGCAAAAATGTATGGTACAAATGAAAAAAAAAAACAATTATAAAATAAAACTGCCGAAGTTTTCTCGCGGTGTAGAAAAACAAAATCATTATACATTTTACAGTGAACATAAGTACAGCTTAAATATTAGGTAATTAAATATATAAGTAATTATATAAAGAATACAGTTTTATGTTCGTATTTCGGTTAACAGGGGAAGTTAGGTGTGGTTTATGTACAAATTTTCGCTAGATTTTAAGTTTTGTTGTTTTTATTTGTGTTTATATGCAAGAAATAAGAGATTACGACTTGCATTTGTGTAAGTTTAGTTGCGTGCTTCAATCGGGAACGGCGCATTTTGGTATCATTGTTACGACAGAAATCTGTTCGGGGTGCTTGTTAGTGGGTCAGTGAGAAACGCGAATTTAAAAGTTTTCCGTCTTGGTAGGGTCGAGAAACACGTAAAACGTTTAAACTCGTGTTCCGCGAGTATCGAGTATCAAATTCGTATTGTTCGTTGTGTAAGCGAAAAATACGAATCTGAGACGTCCTCGCAATGGTATAAAACGATACATAAACGAATGATTATAAAAAAAAATAAAAAAATAGTCAATAGAAAATTTTACTGTTAACGGTCGCTTAATATGCGAATATAATATTGATATCGTTTACGTCGACAACATCGATATTATAATAGTGTAAAATGTTCTTTTATTTTCGCTATTTGGTTAAACACGACTTAAGCAATCGAATGAGTGTCGAAAAAAAATATTTAAAAAAAAAATGTATACTTATTAAGAGTACATTCTAATATTTTTTCAACACTCACTCCATCGTCCACGCAGTTTACCGCCTTTATCCTCAACGTTATATACGCTTTTTACCAACCATACTAACATAATTACTACTACTACTACTTAATTGATTTTTAAATAAACTGCTACATATACGCGCTCACGTATAGATTCAAATATAACCGGTTCGGTAAAAAAAAAAAAAAAAAAAAAAAAAAAAAATAATAATAATATTAATTTAAAGAAACAAAACGCTGTCCAGTGCGGTAAGAGGTAAGCCATGATGATAATGATAAATACAATCAACACAGAAAATTATGTACAATCTATATCCTACTATAAATACGTATATTTTATTATAATCGTCGTCGCGCGTCGTAAAAATATTAATAACAAGAATAATCAATAGTTAATAATATTAATAGAGCACGGGACCGAAATAATAAAATATCGTAATAAGGCAACAACGGTCAGCCAAACACACCGGGTCCGCCGTGTCATCGGACGGATTGTCGACACGAGTGCACACGTGAACACCGAGTATGAAAACTGTAAAAATATTTTATGTTAAAAACTTAACGTACGTACACACGCGAGTGTTATAAAATACGATCCTTATCAACTACATTACAATTACGCGTCCTACCTACGCGCTACGACTAAATATGTTTACGTATACGTGTAAAAGGGCGGCCCGTTCCCGGTGTCAAAACCGTTGCCCACGCGCGCACGGTACCACAAACACTTGTGAAAAATCTTTGGACACGGTGAACGTGACGGCGGCGGCAGATTATAAGATCATCACCCTGGGCACGGGTGACGAGATGCGCGCGCCGGCTCCGGTCATTCGTTGTTTTCGATGCCCAACATTTTGGCCGCGTCCTCCGGAGACTTGGTCTGCAGCACCTGGTCGATGACCGTGTTGTCACGTATCCCGAGCAGCGTGCCGATGAGCCCGGTGTCGGCCGCGCGATTCTCGTCTCTGGACGGGCAGTCGTCGTACGCGGCGCCCGTCGGCGGCCGTCGCGGGCTCGAACTCCGCGACCGCTGGTACTGGTACTGGTACGAGTACTGGTGGTGGTGGTGCTGCTGCTGCTGCGGCTGTTCGGCGTCGCCCACGCCCGCACCGCCGTGCTTTTTCGCTATGTGCCGGACCATGCTGTGCTTGAGAGTGAACCGGCGCTTGCACGACTGGCACGCGAACGGCTGTTCCTTGGTGTGCGTGCGCATGTGCCGGCGCAGGTCTTCGGCCGAATAGAAACGGTGCAAGCAGAACGCGCACAGGACCTGCGGGGACAGAGAACAAACACGGGCCATGTCAGACAAACCGTCATCGTCACGCGATCGGATCCTATAAAATATTATATTATAATACAGCTTCATCGTTCGGGGGAAAAAAGGATACGTTGCTACGGCTGACGCGCGTAATTATTAATAATTAATAATTGTTAATTCGCAAAGTTTCGATATTGAATGTAGACATATGTATCGTTTGAAAACGTCGATGTCAAATTCGGTGGCGAGGTAAAAGAATTTTGATTTATAAACGTCATGTAGTTGGAATTTCGGTATGATCAGTCCCGTCGCTAGGGTACAAGCAAGTCATGCGTTACTTTAGGACGGCATAACATTTTAAAGAAATTGAGACGGCAAATTGTAATATTCAATTTCCAAAAAAGACAGCAACTTAAATCAATACCGTACCGTACGATTCGTTTTAAACGGTACTGATAATTAAATTATATTTTTATTCTCAAAAATCCAAAAATATACATTTATAAGCGCAAAATCATATAATATGCAACTTTTTAATACCTCACATTAGGTGGGATATTTTTGTTAGGGCGAGTACTACAAAATAATGTTTTTGTCTTGTTTGTAGTATATGTTGCAGTTGTTTCGAAATTTACGTAGGAAACTAGTCGCCAAAATTTTAATCGAACTTTTCGGTATTTACGTTTCTGGAAAATGCGGATGTTATCGCGTTGTATTTAATATCGATTTGAAAAACACGAATTAATTACACGAACGACGATCTTATAAATATTAACCATGATATACCAACCTTTCTGTTTTCCACGTCGTCCTGTTTGATGGCCGACGCCTCGTGATCGTTGTCCATGGCGCCCTGCGATACTAGTATCTCGTAGCATTCAGCGTGATTGATCCGGATGTGGTCCAGGGCACTTTGCCTCTCCAGGTAACTGCTGTCACACAGGTGACACTTAAAACACGGTTCGGACCCGGTTGTCGAAGCGGTCGAAGGGACTCCGGTGCCGTTGTTCCCCGGTAACGCGATCAAGTTGTTCGCGTAGTCGCGTTCCGATTCTGGCCCGTCATCGGAACCGTCACCACCTCGATCGTCGTCGTCCACTCCAGCACTACCACCGCCTTCACCTTCACCACCACCGCTGCCATCACCGCGGCCGCCACCTCCGTTTTTATCAAAGTGCATCCGGTTAATGTGACTTATGAGGTTTTTGCGCTTGGAGAACGCCGTCTTCGGACATAACGTGCACTTGTACAAATTTTTTGAATCAGGTGAGGCACCTGCGTCGTTAGTAGTCGTGGTGAAGGCTGTGACCGCGGCGGAGATGACCGCTTCGTTGTCGGACGACGTGGCTGACTTGCTAGGCGGCGTGCAGTGCAGGCGTAGTATGTGGCGATCACGGTTTGACTTTGTCGAGAACGACAGCGGACAGTGCTTGCATTGGTACGGTTTCTCGCCCGTGTGCGTGCGGATGTGACGTTTCAACGAGGATGTCCACGGGAACGATAGGTAACAGAACGGGCACAGCACGCGGTTGGGTGCAGCCGCGTATGCGCTCACCTTTTTTCGTTTCTCTCGACTCTCGTCCTTGTCATTATTGAAATGTATGTCATTATTGTTGTTGCCCGCGTTAGTACTGCTACAGAGGGGTGAAACATAAGATAAGTGTTAAAATGAGTAATTATTCGCATGCGAAATACAAAAAAAAAAATTTTTTTAAACAAATCGCGTAAAACTTACCCGGATCCATCGTTTTCGGAATAGACCACCTCGCAGTGCTCTTCCTCACTGCTGGTCGCTTCGTTATGATCCTCATCGGATCTATTAAACTGGGGAAACATTTGGTGCGAAGCATTGTCCAGTAGTCTGGAAACGCTGGCCAAATCGGCCGACTCTTCTTTGACTTCGAGCTTCAAATTGTCAACGACGTCTTCCACTATGACCAATTTGTCTTCCTCCACAACGTCATCCTCTTCCTCATCCCTGTCGTCCACTTCGTCTTCGGTCGTCCTCTGTTGCTGTTGATCCTGTTGCCGGCATTTTAACGACAAAGCCATTTTCACCTGATCCGAAATCGGTGCTAAGTCTTGTTCCTGTTTGGTGGCCAAGAATTGCGGCTCGGATTTGGACAGCGATCTGGGTTTCTTGTGCCAATCGGTGGGATGTTGGTTCTTGACGTGTCGGTCACGGTTCGACTTTAACGTGAACGCTCGCTTGCACGTCTCGCAAACGTGAGGTCGGTCCGTCCTGAACCGTCTCTGTTTAGGTACCAAAATGCCATTCTTCATCACCAATCGCAGTCCATTCGTGTCCTTGGGTTTTTGCAAGGCGACATCCGTCGCGGCTGACGCTGGTGATGCCGAAGACGGTACGGCCACAGGTTCAGGCGTCTTGGGCTTGGGTGGTAGCACTTCGAGCGGCTCTTGAACCGGTGCCGGCGGCGGTTCGTTCATCTGCCGCATGGCGCGGATCATGTCAACGGTGAGTGGGATGGGCAACATTCGTTCCGCATTCGGGTACATGCCGTTGAAGAACATTCTGTGCTCATTCAGGAAATATGCATGCAAAGGCGTGGGTATCGTCAAGTCCATGTAGCCGGGCGAGGCTTGCGGAACAAACTGCTCCCTAAACGAGGTTTCCGTCGTCTTCACAACGGTATCTTCTTCATCCGAATGGTCCGCACGGTCTAACATGGACGAATCTTTCTTGACACTGTTCATGGACAAATCCTGCGGCTCGCAGTCAAAATCCTGTTTGAAACGTTTCATACTCAGGTCCAATGGCTCATCGAAATCGTCTTCATCGTCTTCTGAACTCTTTTGGCCCGCCGACGATTCGTAATATGAATATTCCATCATTATCTTGTACTCGTCGTCCACCCCACCACTCTTGCACTCCACAACGACTGACTCGTCACCGTTGGCCGATTGCGATGATTTCTCTTCGTTCTTAAATAATATCGACATCTTCACTTCGGAATTGGACGCTTTGTGTATGGTCCGTAGATGTCGCTCACAGTTGGCCTTGGTGGTGAACGCGTACGAGCACTTTTTGCAAACATACGGCGTTTCGCCCGTGTGACCCTTCATGTGATGGTTCAGGGACGCTTTCTCGGTGCTCGAGAACTCGCATATATTGCACGCATATAGCCCGTTGGTGGACTTGTTGTGACTGGATGAGTTATGGCCTTTCAATGCGCGCAAGTTTCCGAACACGGTCGAGCACAGCCGACACGTGTACGTGCGTTTGGCTTTCAAGTGATGATTGCTGCGCTTGACCGGCAAATGCGATGTGTAACTGCCAACGCCACTGCTGCCGCCACCACCGCTAACGTTGACGGATAGGGGTATTTCGTCTTTTGGCGAGTTCCCAAAATACGAGTCCTTATCCGACGGGTACCCATCACTTAAGTCTGTGCTGCACGTCGAATCACCGTTATACAACGACTTAACCGGCGTGATGTGTGTCACGCGCTCGGGACTGTTGAATGACTTTACGGCGACGGTGTTGTTATTATTGTTGTTGTTGTTGTTGTTGTTGTTGTTGTTATTATTATTATTGTTGATGCTATTATTGTTGTTGAACTCACGGTAAAACGTTTTGGCCGAAAGATTTTGTGGTTCCAAATTCATATGGGCGGTTTGCAAGTGCAATCGCATACTGTATGTGGTAGAAAACATTGCGTTGCATACGGGACACCGGCTCTCCCGTTTGGTGTCCAATACAGAGTTGCAAAATAGCCGTTGGCGAAGATTATCAACACGCAACATTTCCGATGACATTTCAAACCTGAAACAGATATGAGTATTATTATAACAGATGATAAGGTTTGCGTGGTGCAATCAGCGAAATCGAAAAACGAGAGAAGATATGGCGGCGGGATAGTACTAATGCGTGTGGTGAGGTCGTATCGATTTGATGAGAGAAAAATATATACAGAGGAGGAGAACGACGACGCCGCTGACAACGACCCGTACACTACCGTGGGCGCAATACATTCGGTCAACATGGCAACGAACGTAGTAACAAAGTTCAACCGCTCTCATTATGTACACACAAATATCTAGAGGCACACTCGTGTGTGTGTGTGTGTGTGTATGAGTATATACAAGAAGAAAGGTCGACCCATTAGAATTCATTCATCGTTAAGTACCTCTATGTGTGCAAAGTTTGTGTGTGTGTGTATCTTCGTCGAGACAGCAATGTGCGATTATTGTAAAAAAAAAATAAATACACACGTATATACAGGAGGAGGCATATTAAATAATATGTATAATAAAATAACCGTCAGCAGGTGTTTGCATGTGGGTTGGAAAAAAAACGGAACATCGTCCGCGCCGTACTAAAATATTCTGTCGGACTAATGTAGGTAATGCATACGTGTATTCTGCTATTATCTACACGGGATGTGTACGCCGATCAATATTCATGACAACAACACCGAGCTTTACGTATACTGTATCTGTCCCCGTTGCTTGCCAACTACCAAGTCTCCCTATTGCGCCGCCGCGAAGAGACCGCACTGCCGAGAAACACAACGTCCGCACCGCACGTCAACTGTTCCGTGTGATGCCGGTGCGTTATTGTGTATTGTTATTATCGACTGTGTAATCGACACAATACAATACGTAATATGGACCCGGACGAGGGGGAAACGTGTTCGAAGTAGTCGAAATGATGCCTGCAGCCGAACTACCTACCGTGTACGCGTGTTGACATTGGCCTTTGACATCGGCGATGACGGAGAACCGAGGGGTCCGCGTGGCGAGGGCTGCATCTTCCTCCCCCAGCACAAATCGAACAACAATATAATCTTTTAATAACAATAATGCACCGGCGGCGGCGCCTAAGCGAGCATAATAAACAACACGCGTCGTCGGGGGATGCAGCCGACACGAGTCCGGTTTGGAATTTCATATCTCCCCGAGGGACACCACCACGCGCTGCCTGCTGTCCGATTCTTTTATTGTGATGATGATGATTACTGTTAAACGCCTTTTAAAATATAATATACTGCACTAGCGCGTGTATACGTTTCAATTAATTTAATAGGCGGTAGTGAAGACCGACCATATGTTTGCCTCCCACGAAAAAGCTGCCACAGATATATTAGAGTTCATTTTTTTTTTTTATCTTAGTCATCCCTTTTAGCTGATTGAGAAAAGTTTTGCATGTGTAATTTAAATTAACAAAAAAATAATAATAATAATTATCAATATATTATGAACGCGTTATCAAAACTTGCAAAACAGTTTTCAAAAAAAAAAAAAATATTCGCCCGTCCGTTATACACTATCCGTTGTTGTTGGAAAATTAATCATACATTAGTTATGTTTTTAATTGGTAAATCATATAATTCTCCACCTTTTTTTCTCACCGATGTATATTTACATCACGTACAATAATTAACGCGCGCACCATCAGTAAAAAGCAATCATACCGCAGTCATATTCTGCAGTATATGTATATTATACGTATAAGTACAGAGGTGTTGGAAATCTGTTTTGCTGTCGACCGATGCATTAATCATAGAACCGTAGCTTTCAATCCAATTACTTGATGTATATAGTCGAACTGCGGTGGTCGGTTTTTTATTTATTTTTTTTTTCATTTCATTTTTCCCCTCTCTGTGTGACCAGGTAGGTAACTTACGAATAAAACGTGCGAGGGTGGTATACACAAAAACAACAATGTTCACGGCTCTGTGGGGTGGCGCCCTTTAGACTAGTTCGAGGGGGCTGTTTGTTTTCCCTTGGATACCACTCGTGTACGTGTGTGTGTATGTATGTATACACAACAATAATAATGACAGCTTCACGATTATTAAATAGCGGTGGCGGGGGCTGAAAGTGGATTGGCTAATAAGTCAACATTATATGTTACTGTTTCAATGAGTGCAGTGCGTGCGTATTGTACGGAGTATATTATACGACACGAATCGTATACAGCGTAATAAGTTTCGTGGGATTGTGCGCCGGTGTATAATCGTATTCGACGTTTCTCTAGGTCTTTTCCGGATTTCGCGTTAAATTATAATATTTTCAAAGATGAGCGAGTATAATTATTATTGTATTCCACGCTAAGTCATCCATCCACGTGTTTACGCTACAATATATACATATACACGCAACATAACGAATAAAATAAAAGAAAACTAGGGAAAAAAAATTATTATCATATTAAATATAATAATAATCTCATAGAATCGTGTGGTTATGTATTACACTGGCAGGACCGGTGAACCGTACAAGGCGAGCACGCATGTACATACATATAACGATGTACACATACACATACACACACACACACACATACACATACACATACACATACACATACAAACTTATATACATGTATACGAGTTTGACCTGCAGGATTTTTCCCAAGGTATACCTGGTACTACTATATACATAGAACCACGTATGTGTGTGATCAAAGATGGCGACGGATGCTGATCATTGATGGGAAACAACACACACACACACACACACACGTGCGCACGCGCGCACTGTATACACACAATAATAATAAAGGTCTAAACACACGCACACACAGATACGGTCATGGAGGACACGGCCGACGATAATAATTAAACTCACCGCCCCCTGCGAACAGCACAAACGCATCATCATCATCATCGCGAGCAGTGGGAGGAAAGACCAGTTTTTCTCAAGATCGTCTGGCGATGATTACATCGTTGCTACCGGTCCCCCTGCTGAGTATTTAAGTAACTCCTCTCTCGTTTTCTTCGCCTTGGGCTTGTCTCTGCGCGCATGGTCAACCTTACGGAAATGTTTATTTTCCGTTTACCTGCATATACCTCCATCATACAAAGCACATGCTCACTGATTTACGTTTAATATTTGTTTTTTTCCACATCTCATAGTCCTAATCAGATATTGCGTACCTCCAAGTAAAACGCACGCTATTTAACTACCTCACGCGTATCCAATAGGAATTACATGTTTTTCTCGTCTGCTAATCATTTCGGTCATATATAAATTATATATCTAAACAATTTGCGTGCACAAAATTATCGATTTTATACAATCGGGTTCAGGATGCGAAATCATGCTCCTCAAAGTGTGATTTCGCCACCGCATGTGGGTCCACGGCGGTACTTTCCCCTACCAACGATAATGAACTTTCAATCTTCCTAAATACGTAATATTCAGTGGTGTCCCTATGAGACAGAGGGGAATTTATAACAAGTGCCTTCGCTAGTACATTCGATGGTTAGCACTGGTACGTATGTAAATTTCGAGAAAAAATGATTTTTTACATGCGCTCGCGAGACTGCGTCAATGTTATGGTTATTGCGTGAATTATTATTTGATCAAAAATTAGAACGGTCGCGTACGCGTCGTATTCACTGTTGTAACAATAATATAGTAAAATACATGCGAGTGTAGACAATATATATATAAACACGCGCGGAACACACGTATGACCCAAAAAAAAAAAAAAACTTGATGCTGATTCGGCACTGTATACAATAACGTTGACGCCGTTCAATGGTGGTGGTGGTGGTGTTGGTCACACCACAGTGTCTTCAATGAGTGTCAAATGAGTCCAAATATGTTTATAAGACAAATTGCAGCATATGATTTGTCAGCAATGTCTACACAGAATACTGATGTATAATATATTGTTCGCGTTTAACATCCGTTCATGAGTATGCGTATAATACACTTGACGTTGTTATTTTGTACACGAGAATCTCGATTTTTTTTTTGTCTTTAAAACAGTGGGCCACGGTGTATACCGCCCGTAACCATAACTACTGCGCGGGCGTCATTTTCGATGGAAGAGCAGCAACGAACAAGAGGGAAACACTTCAACCCTATCAACCGGTTTTTCGCCGTATACAAAATACGTTCATTTATTTTCCATGGATATACACGATTTTAAATATTAAAACATTTTTATCGACCCATCATTGGTCAACGGTTTTCATTTGAAGTACAATAAATTACATACTGATATATGTATCAATAGGGCACGGATTTTTATGCGATGAAAAAATTCAAAATATGTAAATATTTATGTTCTTATTTTTGCCAAAATTTTTTATTAAAAAACGTGAAATATTTAACCATAACATCGGTATTTTAAATAGTCATTAATAATTACTCATCTAAACATCTTAATTGTTATCTTCTTCGAAACAATGGATACAAAGTACATTTGAAGATTTTCACATTTTAATGTACGGTGATTAGGTTTCAAATTGGATTCGTAGCGGCTGAAGGTGCATTCAATGTCGACCGAGGTTAATGGAGCATATTTCATACCACACATGTACATACAGCATATGTCGGATGGTGTTACTTAAATATCATTTGACGTATTTTCATTTTTATTCATAAGAATATCTTTAATAATTTTATTGTAAACCAACGTTATTACTGAGTACGTAGTTTAATTTATTTTTTATTAGAACTCCGGGATTCTCCTTGAACTTTGTTTAATTTGATTTCAGCATTTTCCACTATCGTAAGACTTTCAACTATTGTTAAATTTCATGTTTATAATTTTTTATGATTTTAACCAAAAAACAAAAATTTGTGGAAATATATGCTAAATAATTTTTCAGGTCATTATTTTACATAATATCAAAAGCTTGAGTAATAACGATTGCAGTATCTGAATCAATTTTAATTTTTCTTTAATTTAATTTCAATATAATAATTTTAATACAAATAAAAACTGTATAGTTATGAAAATGCGAAATATTTACAAAAAAAAAACGTAAATATTGGTGAAATATTTAAAAATATTTATTTACATTAAAATATGTGAAACGTGTTAATTTTTAATCGGAATTGAGAAATTCACATTGAATAAAATTACGTATTTACATCAAAATCCGTGTCCTACTGATGTACACATGTATAATTTTCCCAGCGCTATTAACTGCACAATATCCAACAATAACGCTGCCGTAGACATTTTCGAGTCGACTTCTACTTGCGGGGTGTATACTATGGGCGGGTGGTGCGCGAGTGATTTCCGTTTCGTTCTCTTCGACGACGATCGAAGCACCACCGAACATTATCATGTGCATGAACACGTTAGTTATTAATACACTCGTTGTATACAAGTAGTATTGGTCGACGTTAGTTCAACACGGTTCTGTCAAATTTGTTCTTTTTTCCACTCTACGTGTTGTTGGTCGTAGGTTCCCCGGAATACAATGTTGCCGTGTTCGTATAATTGCTGTTCGTTTATTGTATGGTCTACGTAGTTCCAGGACAACAACGAAAACGACGACGATGATAATGACAACGTCCTTGCGTGTCGCGAAGCGGCGATTCTTACGCAAGAAAGCAACATTCGTGGACTTCAATGCCGAACGTATCACAGGGGCGACATATTGTTTGCGTGTTTCGCGGGACGGGAATCTGATCGTCGATCTACAGCAGGCGCCGATCCGTGATTTCCAATAACAAATCGATAAATAATGACATTATAACGAAATCCGGTAGCCTAGATCTACCGCGCGCGCACATGAACGTACACGCATAGATGACCTTCAGACTTTCCCCTCTCCTCCGTCATAATTTTCGCTATTTATTTCTCGTCTCGGATTTACGAGGAAACGATATCGATAGGTATAATAATAAAACGCTATATGTTATGTGTATATAAATTAGCACGCGCGCGCGCGCCAGACAGATCACCGTCTACGATAACTGACGTTATTGTGTTACACCGTACTAGAACACGGCGGCGGCTGTTCGACCGCAAGATGATAATTTCTCGCGACTGCACTACCGCACGGGTGATCGTGGCGGCCTCTTATTGTACACTATTACACTGTTATCGTATTACTCGGGCATAGGAAAGACGAGTGAGAGAGAGAGAGAGAGAGAGAGAAAAGCGTAAACGGTTGTTTGCATGCGTTTTACGAGCGCGCCTATCTGCTGTGACAATTTTTATTATTAGAAATCGTTTCGTGTATTACAACGCGGCGAACACGTAATTTAAATAAATCGCCAATGACTTCACAGACTTATTCGAAATTCGTTAGATTACTTAGCGAAGAGCTAATTTTTTATACGATCGTGAATACGTTTGAATAGAATAAAAATCGCTGGCTCGACAATATTTTGATGAAACGCACACAAGTCGTTAGGAAAGCGAACAATAAAGTAAAAAAAAATTGTAAACACGCGATATACATATATATATCCACGAGTACTTATTTGTTGTTGAGTATTTTCTCCATTTTTTTTACCGATGAATATAATATCACATATACTTCACAATATAATTAAGTAAAATAATAAGATAATAAGTATAATAATATAAAACAACACGCACTCGATATACGCTAAATTGTTAATATATATATATATATATATATATATAAGAAATATTTAATTAACTATATGTGGTTAATTTCGTTCCGCGTCAGTATTAATTTCGTGTACGTATTAAATGACGTACTCCGTGAACAGTATATTTTGTCATCGATAGAGATTAAAGAAATTGCATTTTCAAACTTCCGACCACGCGACAATATCTTAATCGTATATATTACGCGATCTATATAAATTGGCTTACTACACTCCGCGCGTTTAACAACCATAATAAATAAATGACAAATATACCGGGTGTAACAGACGGTATTCCGACACTTGTACATTAAATTTCTAGTGAAAAATATCTTTCCGATACACCCAGTGATCATAATATAGACTTCAGCGGAGGTGCGACACTCTTTTAGTACGTATACGAATATAGGTATATATATATACAGGCACTTGTAGGTTTTTATTATTATTTGAAAAACGAACGTAATAGATATATAATTCCCATAACTGATACACATAACACTGTACTATACAGACTCGTTTTTTTTTTTTTTTATATAAATTGTTAACAGACGGCCAAAATAATAAATGTATCGGATGAAATAACACGACGCGTATTCAACCCATCACACACGATCGATTCATAAACTTATCGAGTGTACAAATCATACGTACGTACAGTTCGTACCTATTGTACGCACGTATGATATATTATAATATTCTGTAATATTTTATTGCACGCGGCCACGGCCGAACGGATTGTGCACGGTGGTAGAGCCCGCGTGCGCTGCAAGTAAAAGGTACATACGTAGTTTAACCGAAAATTAAAATACACGCACACGCGTGCACGTATATTTTTTTTTACTTTTTTTTTTTTTTACCGATGCGTTAATAATAATTACATGTCAGCTATACGCGCGCAGCTGTTTTCAGAGCAATGATCTGCGGGGCACGTGCTGCTGTTGTACAGCTGCACAGTCACCTGGATAACACCCACTACACAACACTAACACGGTATACTGCTGCACGCCGAAAGATGATAATGGTACACTGTGCGCAAACACCTTTTTGTCGTTTTTTAAATATTTTAATACAGGCGACCGTATACAAGCGGTGTAATATACCTGTACACGTATAGCGCACGCGAGCGCGCTCGGGAGAGCCTGGCTCCGACAAACACAGCGCGCGTTTCTTTTGACATACCTAGCTTATGTGTGTAAATAATTTGTTGTTGTTTTTTTTTTTCTTCCCCCACCCCTAAATGTTCAGAAGTATATCACGATGATTACAACACACGGAACACAGCACATGCCGCAGATGGAGTGTCATTAAAAAAATGACGTCGTTCGACACACACACACACACACACACATTTAAAAACCAATAAATCGTATAATATAGATTACGTTGTGTGTGCACATGCGTTTGTGTCTGTGCTACACTGCGGTGGTATATGTATGTATATATATATATATATATATATATATATATATATATATAATAATGATATGACACAACGAGTCAGCGGTTACCGTACGTTTCTTGCGCGCGTCAAACCTATATTATCATAAATAAATAGTCCTAAACAATGGTTTTCGGGAGTATATTTTTCTCCGAGGATAAAAAATAAAAACCTGCAACAGTACAAATCGTTCTTGCAAATTTTTCAATTTTTACGCCGATTGAAACGCGAAAGCTGAAAACATGTCTACAACGTCATAACCGCCGTCGTGATGATTCGAGATTTACGTGAACCGTCGAAACATGTAAAAAACCGTATATTGATGTCATACACACGACATAATAGTACAGATGATTTCAACTTTTGCTCGATGATTGATAACCTATTGTTTCGTACGAGTAGATACGTTTTGGCGAGCACATTATCGTTAGTTGAACACGTAATACGCGTGAGATAAAAAAATTAAAAAAATTTTGTTATCCGCGCGAACGTACCGCGGAAGGGAATATTATTTTTAAAAATATCATTTTTCCTCAAGCCAAAAAAGTCCTTGAATGCGCTGCGAACGATTATTTATGAATGCGTACACGCGAAAAGTGTAATTTCGCGCATTTATCAGGAAATAAATCTCTACATTACCTGTATACCTCCTACGTAAGCAATGAATACAGAAAAACATAGCTGTATATAAATATAAATAAGTATGTACCTATTATTGATGTGACGGAGGCCGGGCCGCGGCGAAGCGAGGGAAATGATGATCAAGAATGTGCGTTCCCAAGTAATTCAGTTGTTTTCCGTACGTTTATATTACATTGTAAGTACACGAATACACGAAAATAGTATTTTTGTCATTGGTATGGAAAATAGCACATCGCAATATTGTTCCGTGTAGCGAACCAATACTCAAATACCTGGAAAACAAAAAGTTTTGACTAAGAAAGCCGCCGATACATTATAACATATTAACCGCAAGTGCATATAATGTGTCTGAGAATATGTAATACACGAACACTAATGCAGGGTACAATTATTTACTCTCGACGTATTTCTTAAATCAAGGACTTCAATTCGTAAAAATATATGTTGAATACGTAAACTCGCTTCAAAAATATTTAAAGACTTAGTACCGTTCTAAAATGCTATTAATTTGATGGTGGCAAAATTTAATAAAATATGACACAATTATAAATATAAATCAAGATAACGTCCTATTAAGATAAGGTTAGAAGATTGGGTACATACGAGAAGTCACGGAAGCAGTCTTCGAACAGGAAATCCAAGAAAGCTTTTCGCAAACCGGAGATCTAGACGATAAATGCAATGCGCAGATTCGTGGACGTGCAGGTCTGTGTACGGGGTAGGTACACGACGGTGGCCGATGATGATGATGATGTCATCAACGGGGAACGTCCTCGGTCAATCGGGTGTGTACGACACACACACACGCAGTACACGACAACCACAACCACAACAACAACAACAGTGACAGCGAAACCGAAAATAATGTAATAATTTATTGTACCTATAGGTGTACATACTGCAGATCGATCACGCCGCCACCGAGACGAGGGCGAAACCAGTTCCGTCGCCGTCGAGGCGGCAGAGGAGCGCGTGCTGTACCGGAATCTCGTGGCCGTCGCCCTAATGTCCAGACACGGGGTCCGGTCGTCGTCGAACGCATTTTACAATGGTACACATATTATGATACACGTATACCGCGTTCACATTGTGTTTGCCTACCACTATAGGTCGCGTCGGTGGTGGCGACGACGTTTTATCGGCGTGTAATTGACCCGCCGCCATGGCCGTACGGGGCGCCGCCACCGCAGGCTTTTTTTTTTTCACCGTGTACATTATAAAGTGGTGGTGTTATTGTCGCCGTATTATTATTGTAACTCGTGTTTATCTTGATACACGCGCAATCCCATTCATTCCGCCGTGCAAGAGTACCTCTACAAGAGATAGACAGAGAGAGAGAGAGAGAGCGAGAGGGATGAAAGAAAAAAATCTTTTTCGGAATGTATACGCGCGCACGTAATATTTACACGCCTTCTCGCCCGTCGGTCGCCGTCGAAATATTTTTCTCGCACCCATTGGGAAAACCACATGCAAACCGTTTTTTTCCGCTTCCCGGTCTTCGGTTGTTTTTTAACGGACCCGTTTATCGTTGTCAAATCACGCGTGCACACGAATTTACCCACCCAGTCGTTACAACGTAAATACATTAAATTGCATTGACAAAAGATGAGAGAAGAGAGAGAAACCATTACATTATATACGTATACATATATATTATTATACTGTTTCGTCCGAGTGTCGCGTTTACTATATGAAATAAACAGAAGGTACACGTTTTTAATATTATATAGGTACGCAATGTGCGTCGTCGTCGTTTAAGACAAAAGAGGGAAGAGGAGTCATCAGAACAACGAGCGCGTCGTATCTGCCGCCGTGAGATGGGGTCTCCGTTCCATTGTCTACGTGTTCGTAATGAAAAGTATCCGGTTTTCGGCTTCTGGACCGGGTATTCAGTGGCGGCGGCGGCGGTGGCGGTGCGGTAGAGTAGAAGAGCTGTACGCTGGGAAAGGTGGTGGTAGGTTTTATCTGTCCGGATGAAGGGGGGCAGGAAAAAAAAAACGTCGGACCGGACCACATCCTGTGTGTGCAGTGTCTTCTTCTCATGCACACGTACGCGCAACGATGCGTCGAGCAACTGGTCCATCACGCGCATTCATTATTATTTTTTATTATTATTATTATTATTACTATTATTACAACTATTATTACCCGTCGGTTATATGTTTAGTTTATTCTGTACACGCGGATACAAGTAGCACACCTATAGGTACAACCGACGACGTCACTCGAGTATACGATAATCACACACGATGTATTATATTATAGTCGTTTATAATGTATCTGGTGCGTGCCTATATATTATTATGTGCACGGAACGACGGCGGCATTTGTACGGGTTTCTTCCCGTTTCCGTGTGCGTACACGACCGGACGCATCCTCACAAGTGTACGTCATCATATCCTGCTATCTCTCGGTGTCGGCGAGCCACAGCGGTGCGTCCATTCGACGCTCGTGAGAGTTATAGAGGGGGCGGTGTCAAAAGTGGACTAGAGTGCGGAATTTTCGAAACGGAAACGAATAGAAAAAAATCATATAAAATACAAAAGTCCATCCGTTACGATATTGAACCACGATCCCCGGGGGGATAACGGGTGCTTATCACATTGTCGTCGCGGTGACATTCCCAGTCGACGCGAAAAAATCCGAAGAAAAAGATAATATTCGGCACACCTATACGACGCGTAATGTGTGATCACATTCTGTGATCCTACAATGGCTGTGTCCGGTGCCAACGGACGCGATTAGACTGTATAAAATCGATATATAGGTATATGCACACGTTTATAAATGTACACGGTCGCCGTCTCGAGCTGACTGGCTGGCACCGACGTGGCCGACTAAAATCCAGACGTAACGACCGCATCAGGCGCACGTATCACTCAGTGATCTTCGCGATACGCGTACGCCGAATGTCCGGACGGTTCTAATACGTTTTGTACACGACGCCGGAAACATTTCCGATGATTTATGGCTTGGCTAAAAAGGGAGCAGCAGGGGGGATGATATATAGCATCGTCGTCGTCGTCGTTGTCGTCGTCGTATAGAAACAAGGTGTGCGCGTATAACGGTTTCGAGCCAAAGGGTTGGGCGAACCTACGAAGTACCACACACTTAAAACTTCCGCGTATCAAAAAAAAAAAATAATAATAATAGTTTAAATATATGCGCAAAGAAGGTTGACCAGTTTTTTTATACTTTGTTACCCCGATGACCTTTGACAAACGATAATAAAAATCGCATGAAAAGATATGGAAATTAGGGATTATCAAACGCGTCCTGCGGATCCTTGAGCACGAAGGGTGCTTCGAAGGCTGCAGGGGGACGCCGCGGAAGAAAAGAATTATTAAATAAATAATACATTTGCCAGAGAGTGATTGTTCGGTTGTGGCGGTTGCCGCACGATGTATCACTCGAGAACCTTCTACATCGATGTTAGAGTGCGTGAGTTTGTGTATATGTACGTAGCGGCGTTTATCTCTAGAACTTGAGGAGCGTTGCACATAATAGAAACAGATTAAGCACTATGGTTTTGAGTTAGCTCCGATTTCATGCTAAACATTGGGATTAGCATCGAATAAAGAGATGATGAAATAGTACTTTTAACAAGAAAAATTAAATATCCGGAATGCTGGTCGAAGGAGATATTAAATGTTATAATATGTGGCGTTATTTTGTCGAGGACAAATCAAATAAATCATTATTTTTTTTTAACTTTTAACGGAGGATAAAATTAGTAATAGTAGTAATAATAATAGTAGAAATCATTCTGGAAAACATAAATCTACCATCGCTTTTGTTGATCACCAATTAACACTTTTTCGTGCGTAAGTACTGTGCAGATCAAAATACGCGAAATGTCGAATTTTTTTTATTTTAACTTTTAATTAACATTATGATCTTGTCTCATTTCATGTAAATCATGAAAAAAACATTAGAAAAATATAATTATTTTACGCGTACGGCTAATAAAAAACGAAATAACGAAATAAACAAATAAATAACGATAATGATAAATATTAACTGCCCCAATAAGAGTGTTTCCCAAAACAGGTGAATACAGCATATTATAATAATATTATTAATACACGTTTATTGAATCAAGACTAACCTTATGCACCGACTGACGTCCGTTACTGAACATAACAATATTATATCATGCACCATGTATATAGTAGGTAAAATTGGCCGAGTATCGCAGGTTTAGTGCACGACAACACACAACAGTGTAACGTAACGACGACCGACTGATATCGCTTGAAGAAACAAGATTAATGAAAATTGTTTTTTTCTGTTTTGGAGTATATAGAGATTCGAAATATTTGAAAGGCATTAAGATAAGGCGGATAATTTTCTGCGATCACTTTTAGGAACTATACTACACACAAGCGAGCGTGCACTCACACGCATATGGTTGCGCGAGAGTGTGTGCTCTTGTTATCTTTAGTTAATACGCTATATTGCGACTGCGACAACGACGACGTTTGTTTAAAAGATAAAAACAGAACGAGAAAAAAAAACGCGACGAAGAATAATAAAGCTGCACCCTTTTGCCGTGTTTTCCGTTTCCCGGTACGACGACTTCGACGACGCCTCTCATCCTTATGCCATGGCGCGACCAATATACTATTATACCGTACAAACCTACCGTATTATAATATAATATTCCAGCGTTGGCAATTGATTTTGATACGAAAGAAATAAAAAAAACAAAAAACACGTCTGTTAGCTGTACATAATATTACACTTCCGAGGAAAATTTACGATCCGCATTGACGGCAGTTTTATAAACGATGTACGCCTCGGATGTCGTTGCATTTGCAAAATGTACACATCCGCTCGGTATAAGTTAGAATTTTGCAAACTGGAATTTTTTTTTAACAATTTCAACAGTTGTGTTTATCAATTTTTCTCATCTGTAGTATAATTTAAATAATATTCTGAAATTGAAGTTCTGAAAGTAAAAGGAACAAGAAAAACGCTTTCTTGAGGCGATTACACAACGAATTGTTATTTTTATCGTTTCGTTAAATAAAAGTAAGTATTATTTAACTCACACATACTTGAGATTATATTTTAAGTACAATACCGAAATGAATGTTACTACTGTTTCCAGTAACGTATTTTCAAAGTTTTTGTAGGGGGAAGGTTTAAAGATTTCCTAAAAAATAATTGATTTTATAATACTACAACAAATACATATTAGGTATGAATTATTATTCTATTATTATTATAAATACAAACTTAAAGTTGTTTACAAACGCATGATAAATTGTTCTGTAATTTATAATTTGTGAACCTTTTTTTTTTATCTGAGGAAGGTCGTGACTCAAAAATACCCCCCCCCCCCCCCATAAAAATATATCACTGAATGTTTCATATTACTGCAACGTATTATTTAAATTTTTTATCACACATCGTCGTCCGCTGTCATCACTGGACCACCGCCGTCATCGTCAAGTAATAACGCGATCGCAAACGCGCTGTATACACAACGGATGCACGCGTACTTTAGATTTATCACCCGAGAGTGTTATTTGTTTTTATTTTTAAATATTGTGTCATAGTTACGCGAGAACGTTCCCAATATGAATAATAATAATAATAAAAAACACGTATTTGCTTATACAAGATGAATCGGCGGCGGTGTTCAAGTGGTGTCTATTGTTTTATTTGCACTCTCAGATCCATCAATATTCGTGTAAATAATAACTAGATATAACACGTTGCCGGTTTCTTTCGCCTGCGTGGCATTTTCGTTAATATTTTAATCGGCGAGACGTGTTTTATTATCTCTGTCGTTTGATCATCTCGAGACGCATGTGATCGAGATACCGGCTCGGAGAATATCGTCAAACGCGTACTTTCCGAATCCATATCAAATAAATTAAAGTATTAATAAATACTCACTTTTGATCTCTGAGGCGAAAGAAAGAGAGATAGAGAGAACTATCTTCTCAGAGTAAATTCAACATCGTATAGCAATGCAGATAACACCTGCCTCAGGAAGTTCGACTTTGATAAATCTATCTCTCTCTCTCTCTCTCTCTCTCTCTCTCTCTGTTTCCAAAAATATAACTCGACTTTCTCATAAACACACGTATAATATTCTGCTATTCATCATTTGAATGAAAAGTGTGTTTCCGTGTAAACTCGTGAGGCCGTGACGTTATAGGATTGGTACCTATGTAATTGGATTTGTGCGTTAACAGAGAAGACTACCAAAGTACCAGCAGCTTTAGGGTATTTATACTAAACTCGTATAATAAATATATATATATATATTAATCACGATGGGTCTTCTGGGGCTTTTAGTACATACACAGGTATTCGGTATGGTATCGTTTTTAAGAACTTATTTCCCTTTGGTACTATGCGAAATATTTAACATTAAGAATAATCTACATACATCTGTTTATACACCTCTAATTGCTATCCTTTTGTAGCATTCATTGTAATTTTTTTTTTGTTCTTAGTATGGGTGGAGGGTGGACCGGAACATATAAAAAAGTATCACTGATGACCAAGGACAAAACAATGTTTCTGAATATATTTTATTCATATTATTTTAAGTTCTTTAATCTTATAATTATTTCGGTAAAAACTTTTTCGGAAAGAAAATTTTATGCTCCTAAATTTTCATAAAATAGAAAAAACCCGAATGAAGATGTCGACTTTTAATTATCAGACAATAATTAATATATAATTAATAAAAATTATTTAACAACATTAAATTTTGATCAGCTTCAAAGCTTTAAAACTTCTGCTGATATTGTTTGAGAATTGTTGTGATTTATAAATTTATAATTTGAAAATGATTAACTTTAAATTATTTTACCAAGATAAAATCTAAGTTAAGTTTTGATTCAGTAAAATTTTTTGAAACATACAAAATTTAAAAAACTATCGAAGACACAACTGATTATTTATTAGAACATTGGCAATAGTTTAAAAAATTATTTACAATATTTAATAACTGATAACCCGTACAACGCAACAAAGGGTGAACACTTGGTTTAGAGAGTAGTATAGGTTTTTACAATTTCCGAAAAATCCAATGCTATGATACAAAAAGCACAGTATTTTTAACTATGTACTTATTCCACGTTCTGCAATATTTTATTAAGTTGTACACATAAACAATAATTTCCTAGGTAATCATGACGACCCCAGGAGCATTTTCATATTTTTTTTTTTGGTCCTTTGCTCAACTGAGGATAATTTTTTTTTAATCGAAATTACAGTTGACAATAATTCATCGGGAGGAATTAAAAATTGTCACCAACTCTTATAATACTATCAGGGTAGTTATACGCGACCGAAAAATGTAGAATTTTAAGATCCGGAAGAATCGTTTCCGAGTATAAAAACAGATGTCAAACGTGTTTTGCACAAACCCTTATGCTAGTTGTTCCGGGATCACTGAGCACACGCTATCCTGTTTTGGAATGCTGCGCGCGAGCGGGTTCGATGGTCCCTCCAGCAGTAAAGGGGGTAGTCACCGTCGAATATTACTATTATTATATTTTTATTATATTATTATTGTGTTGTTATTCAAATGATATGACCCCGGAAGAAATTACGAACGAAATTTATCGCACAAGCACACAAAACCCACACGAGCGCCCGATCGGAGTTTATGCAACGCGTATGCGGCTTATGCACACGCATATTAAATATTATACAGAAATTATATAGCTGGTTGGGTAGCATACACGTAGCCGTGTTAATTTTGCACTACTACATCTCACGTATTAACAACAGATAGCCTATGTGTTTCGCATTCAGCGTGCCGATACAAATCGGGACATACTATTATCCGACGGTTATACCACCTCGTTGCCGTCGCCACCGTAAGATTAGCGTAATTCAATATTATGATAAAGTAGGTGTGACATATCTCTGAAGGTAAGTATACCGTCGACGCCACGCCGTATCGACGGTACAATGTATATGGTTCTGTGCGGTATACGGTAGTCGGCCAATCATCTATGCAATTCGATAGCATTCAACATAAATAGTGTATGGAAAAAAAAAATCGCAGACAGATAATACAGCAGAAGACTAACCATTAAAATTGGTTCCGTAACGTAAGGGGAATTTTTCGAATTTTAAAAGCGATTTTCTTTCGCTATAGACCGCAAAAATTGGCCAGCGTAGTTCTCTATAAACCGTCAGCAATACAACCGATTCTGTCGGGGCGAAGAAACAAAAGTTGAATTTTGCAAAAAAGATTATAATTTTTAATAATTATACACACACCCATTTGTTTCGTAAAATGTGTGGTGCCGGGGAGAAATCCGGAAAACGTAGAATGATTATAATAATGATTACGGCATAATGTTTGCGGGATATCTCCGGACAGTTCGGAGAAAATATAGGCGCCGCAGAGAGATAAAACGTCTCAACGAAAATAGCCGATTGTACGATCGGTCCGCGAGAATAACAATAATAACAATAAGTGCGAACGCGACGGAAAATAAAAAAAAAAAAGTATTTTTAAACGACAGCGAGTGGCGCACGTACGCGATACGTACATGTAGGTGCACAGACTGCAGACCTGTAGAAGGTGCGATAACGACGAGAGATTGTAGTAGACACACGAGACGGAATTGTAAAATGCGAAAATAATAGGAATTGTAAAACGGGAGAGACGAGAGTGATTTTAAAATTATTTCGAAGACGAATGGTGTGACTCAAACGATCTCAGCACGTGAGCGCATTTTCGCGCTAGATTCGAATATTAAATAACAATAGGGTGTAGTCGGTTACCTGGTAGCGCGCGGCTGACGAAAGCTCGTTCACGGACGTCTCCTCTTCATGGGCCGCGGCGGACGAGCACACGCACCTCGTCGATGGTCCGCGTCGAAAGCTGTTGGCGGCGGTGGATCGTCGAATGGACAATAATCAAATAATAACGATAAAGATACCGGCAATAATAGCGTATGGAGCGCGCACGCTCAAGACGAAGAGTATGCGTGTGGATGACGCAGAGCGACGCGCAGTGTGTTACGCGGACGCAGGCGCGATGGTCACGGTCCGTCCGGAGCAAACTCCACCGCGATAGTCGGACACGGGAGTCAGCAGCAGCACTGCTGCGGCGACGGCGACGACGTCGGGAGCTCGGGACGGCCGCGGCGGCGGCGGCGGCGTTGGGTGCGCGCGCGCGGCGCGGGACAGGTTGCACGCGCGCGCGGACGCGCACGCGCGCGACGCCCGGGTACAGACGCGCCCGACCAATCCGGACGCGCGCACAGCTCGCCGAGTCCTCCCCTCCGCGCCAATCTCCGCCGATCTCTCGATTGATTTGCGCCGGTTACGTGACCGCCGCGCCGCGCTCGCGTACCACGCGGCTGCCGCGGACGACTTCGCGGCGAGCGGTTACTACGCGCCCTCCGGCCACCCGCTACCCGCGTGCCAGTCGTCCAAAGCACTGCGGGGATGACATTGGAGAAGGAGAAGGCGTTCAGGGGCGGTCGCGAGCGCACCCTGCACACGTTCGTTACACGCGCTCCCGCACCAACGAAATGTATTACTATTATCTTGTACACATTATCCCCGTGACCCAAGCTAAGAATACAAAATTTATCATCGAGTCGTTCATTTTTCATTTTTCCAACGCTTTTAGACCACCGCGTGTACATTGTGTTGCAATATAAATATATATATATAGTAAAATATCTGACGTACACGCGTGAGAGTTTCTTTGTACGAGATAGTGTGTGTGTACCTGCCGACGAGGAAACACTCCAATATTGATTTTGAAAAGAAACGCGCGCGCGCGCGCGCGCACACTCACACACACACATACGTTTGACGGCCGATAAGTCTGTTTAATATGTATATATATATATATATGTGAACGTATGAAATATCGTTTCGGAGGATGTGTGCACTCGCGGTGTTCGATGTTTGCATGCGTGTGTGCTCGCATGTTTATATCTATTATGACTCGATGCGAAACGACGTAGTTCTCGCGTTTCGATTTCTTACAACGTAAAATATAACTCGGTTTTTTTTCTCTATCGTTCTGAGATTGCAGAGCGATTTACGCGTATTTCGATTATTTATATAGAATATTTTATTTTGTACGCGTGACTGTTGCAGTTTATATAGTGCAGTTATATAGCACATTACCTATTGTTCTGATCGTTTTGGTGCGTGTAACCGCGGTCAGGTGATAATTTCGCCAAAACTGTGTACACATGTATACCGTATATACTATAAACCGTAAAGCCGATGTACCTCGATTATGGTACGTTATTATGTGCCGCATACCGCGAATACATACGGGAACGGAATTCGGCGGCCGCGCGACGTCTGATTTCCCGAGAGACTTTTTCGCAGACCAAGTTTTTTTTCTTTCGACCGGTACTCACACACGTGACAACTCTTCCGATACAACAACCGTATTTTCTGTCTACATGTCGTCGGTTTTTTTTTCTATCGCAATATTTATATACTTAGACATTGCCGACCCTCACGTCAAACTATAACGCGCATACTGCCGGACGTGTTATAAGCTTTTAACTACAGCAAGTACCATCACGTACAAAGTTAACTTACAAACTAAGCGCACTAAAATAAATTATTACACTATAGTATTCCACTTCGGATGTACAGTATTATAACTTCGAAGCGCGTACAGGGACGCATATAATAAAATTTAAATTATATTATGTACGTACCTATGCGCATAATACAGTGATATAGGTGTTAAATTCGTATACACGTTGAACTGTACGAATACACCTGTATCCATCCGTTTCACATACCTTGACCGCGTCTTACATGTTTCACCACTTTATATTTTTTACAATTAGAATACATAAAAACCGTATAATTATAAGTTTATCTATTCTTTTCCCTTGGTACAGCGATGCACGCTTGTAACGGCCATACCTCGATGACTATATTAAATTATATTCATGTATGCGTGTGTGCGTGTGTGTGTGCGTGAATTTCGATGATGATTCGATCGATGATGTTCGTACAATAATTTTGTTCCTGTATAGAATTTAACCGGCAGTTAACTAATGTTAGCATACTTTTTTTTAGCATAATTGTTTAAGATATTTTTTTATTCTTAATATTTTGGTCATATTGTTTTAAGAGAGTTTAGAGTTTTTTTTTCGTTTCATTTATGAACATAATATTATTAAAATACCCCTAACAATTTTTAAATTGTTTTCATTTGCATTTACTGAAATATACCTATTATCAACAAAATATTAGAATGCATCTAAAGCATATTTATACGAGTTTATTAATATTAAATAAGCAATAAAACTCATTATATGAACGTTTTCTTTGAATAATTGTAATTTATTTAGTAGAATACTTCTATAATAGTTTTAAATACTTGTTTTTAATAGCTTCAGAATTAATTGATTTTGAGAGCATCCATCGAAAAAATAGAATTGCCATTAAATGTTGATCAAATTTTAGTACAGCAAATAAATGTGTTTCAATATATTTCGAACTACATGATGGTCTTTAGAAAATACTTACATTTATGATAAGTAGAATTAAAAATTACAGATGTATGTTAATCATAGCGTTTGAAAAAAAAATTGGAATAAAATAAATTTAAGTATTCATATAAGTTATTGGTATACTCACAGAAATTGCAAATTTTTTCTTGGTATAGATATAATAAATTATCAACATTCAACGTCAATCACAACTACACACATATATACATAATGTTTATATTGTATCCTTAGGAGTAGATTCGACGAAAATAAATTGTAATAACCTTATTTTTGCTCTTTCATAATAATATTATGTATATACTTGTAAATATTTATATTATATTTAATAGACATTAATACAGAAATTATGTGGTAAAAATTATAGTAAAAAGTCATGTAACATTTATAATGAAATTATATTTTATTAAGGAAACATACTCATGCACTTAGTATATATGTATTATGTTATAAGAAGAAATTGCATGTGTGTACCTTTAACATGGTTTGTACATCATTGATGATTAACGTTGCCATTACGATGTTTATACAAGATTATTGAGTCTTCCACTCAAATATTTTTTTATGATTTTCACCCTCAATTAAATGTAATTATTTATAAATTTTAATTATAAAATAATTATTAATTATAATATTTATTAAACATTTAATGTGTCTATGCATACCTTTAATGTAATGTTATTGAGTTTCTTAGTAGGTACATTCAAGACTTGCAGACTGTTCCTCATAATCAATTACCTTAATAACCAAGCTGTTTATAGTATATACGATATTTTATATTATATTTTAAAGGTTGTTTTATTTTATTTTAAGTCTATTTCATGTTTTGTTGTCAACATTGTTCAAAATCATTCTCATATTCTAAATAGTAGATAATTAATACGTATATTAAACGAGTATAGTGCCTAACGCCTAGTCATCTAGTCGATCTAGTACTACAGATGAGTCATGTCATTTGAATTCAATATTTGTAACTACGTTTTTCGTTTTACCTGTGTGAATTCCAACTTGCGATACGTTGTAATTGTGCACATACATCGATAGTACAAGAAGGTGGTATTACAGGTATACATCAGTCAATTATTTATATTTTAAGTAAATAATATTTCCAATAAGTAGCTTATGCGTCTCATGTTTGTTATCCGCTTATTTACATATTATCCAATATTTAAATCTATAATCGTTATTATTAATTAATATTGAAATTTGAATACAACTTTACATGGTATCAGATATAATACAATAAAATTATACTGTGAGAATATATAAGCGTTATGAATCGATATAATAAATGTGTCGTATGTTTACTTTAATTACTTTTCATCCTGACCACACGGGGTCTACATTTGCAGAGTCTGACTAATTTTAAATTACCGTCATTAAGTAATATTCATAAATATCTACAAACAACCTAATGGTATAAAATAATGTAGTACTTACATCTTAAACTATCTATACTTAATATCTTCTCTCGTATATGTTGCAATAGTAGTAGGTACGATATTACCGTACATACTAACACAAACACACATTACATAACATATTGTATTCCTTAGGAGTAAAATGTTCGGGCTAAGAATGTAACACAATATATCTAAACTGTCCACCGTGGTCAATAGGTTAACTATTAATGTCATATAACTTGTCTAATATTAGGCACATTTCAACAATGCTGCTTTTTACATGATTAATTTGATTTTAATTGTATATTATGTATATCTTATTACATTATATTAGTATTATCTTCTACACATCTATATTATATACAGTTTTCACGAATGTTGTACAAATACACCGAACGGTTTCGTACGTCTTAACGTGTGCGGTTTTAAAGTGAATATTTTTTTTAATATTTTTTTCCGTTAATTTTATTACCGATGTACAATATTATACTACGTGCGCAGCATCAATTATGTTTGTTGATCTTGTAAAAAAAAAGCGTACACGTAGCCATAATATGAGAACGAAAACGTTCCCATGATGGGACCAGGTCGTTTGTGTGACTCGCGAAATAAGACGCCGCGATATATAACACTGTGAGACATCCGGCAAATAATATATATATAAATTTGTGTGTATGTGTAAACATACCAAGAGATATGTGCGTGCATCTGACTAATGTGCATAAATTCTTTTCCTAAACTATTATATTGGATACGAATAGTAATTCGCCTTAAATTCGATTTTAATGTTCATAAACATGCTCTTGATCTGAAGAGAATGTCTGCAACGGCGGACAAACCTTATACGCAGTAGTTATAATATGTCTGAAAAGTCATTGCATCTGAAAAGAGTGTTGCTAAGTTATCCCGCGTGTGGTGTTATTGTATTAATGATTTTTACTATCATTATGTATACTATCTATATATATATATATATATATTATTACATGTTAGCCTATATATATAAGAACAGGACGATTTTTCAGCCGTTATTTTCTTTATATAATCGTCGTAACGAACATTTCGATCGAAAAAGAAAGGAGGGAAAAAGTGGCCACAGGACAATGCCCAAATTGACCTACCTTTTGATATTATATTGAAATAAATGGTCCGATTCCCATAGGGTATTTATTATTATTATTATTTTTTTTTTTCGATTTGCATATTTGTATTTACGCTCGCGGTGCGTGCAGTACGAAGATAATATACGCTCAAAGAAAGTACGGTGTAATCGCTCCAGTTGGCAGGGACCGTGACAGGTAACTTGACCCTTTCGCTGGCCATCATCATCATCATCATCGGCCCCGTGTCCTTTTCACCCCTTTTTGTGTACGTCAGCCCCCGGATCCCTTCTGACAAACTTCCGGGGTGAGACCGTGTACGCGACCTCTGCTGCCAGCAAAGTAATTCCAAGCAAGTGACCGCCGCGCGACGTGTCTTCTTCCCTTTTTTTATCCACACTTCTTTGGGATGTAACAAATTTAAATAGGGTCAAAAGGGCTATCCGGTTGTTACGCGCCCTGCTCGCTGTATTATATCCTATACACGTATACGCATATACTATGTATTATAAATGTACGTGCCCGTGCTCTGGTGAATGGACATAAAAAGAAAATGGGTATTATATTATACATATCGAAATCGACGCGGTCTATTTTTCCACTCCGTCAATGGTGTAAGCCCGGTGTTGGCCGTTCTTATATTATTATAATGTACGATAACGGTCGCGTATGAAAAACTTGAGACCGATTTCTCGAAATACTTGGTTAACGGTTTTTTCAAAGGCCTAAGGGCAAATACTATATATATATAAGTGTAAGCGCACCTTTAAATATAAATATATGTATGTATATGTATATGTATAGCAGTTTGGTTATTTATAATATTATATCAAGTATTTGTTAAGGTACGGATGCTCATTGTATTATTATAGCTACAGCGTTTTTTTTTTTTTTTAATTTTGTTAGTCAAATTATGTACAAACGCATGATTGTGTTAATTTACGTGCGATATTGATGCACACAACGTAACTGCAGATAGAACACGGCTTGTATATGAATTTATGCATTTTTTAATTTTCCAAATATATATGACTTATAAGTCACGCGTTGCACGCTTAATATATTATAAACTCGCCGTATAATGAAAGCGCACAGGATCGATGGGTTTTTGTTTAGCGCCTAAACTGTAAATATTGAATTTTCGTCTGAGCTAAAAATGTTTTATGTGCGCCGCTACGCTTATATACACATATTTTATATGTACTGAATATCATGAATGATTTTTTTTCTGCGTTTTGCTGATTTCGGTGTTTGCGGAATACAATTATATGTATTATAACGTAGCCACCGCTTCGACAGTCGTCATTAGACATTAGTTGTATAATAATTGTACACATACTGCTCTTTAATTGTTTATCTATACGCGCGCACACACAATGTACACCAGTGTAAATACACAAAAAATCTATGTAATATAAATTAAATTAATTTTATTAATATATTTTCGCAAAACGATTGTTGATTTAACAAACTTGACACGGTTTTTTTTTTTTAAATAACAATTTGTCGTATCAACAAATATACATTCGGTTGGTATTGTTGACAACAATATTAGTAAATACAATATTTTCGTTGCGGCGGAATCACCGCGTATTACCGAAGCACTTACATGTAGGTATGTTTTAATATACAAGAGATACCCTCGCTACAGAACGATGTATAAAGAAATAGCATTTACTCCAAATTTTGTACGTAAAAAACGTTTCGATAGTATGCATACATCACTGTTATCATTGACAAATAATAATTATTGATCTACATTGCGTATCGTCGTCAACAATGAAAATGTATACCGTAGACGCCATTAGGGAGTCTAGGATGGGTGGAAAAGAAACTTCCCATAGTTTTTCCTTAGATTTTATAAACCATTAAAGTCACAAGAAATGTAATTTTTGATATTATAATGAGTTATAGTCGCCTTTCTTTATGTGTTAACCTTCTTTGCACCTATTTTGTACGCACTGCTCAGTATGTATACGAAAAGTATATCTTTGTAATCGAAGAAGAATTTCATCGAGACGTGCACTCGGAGCGAATGAACACTATATAAGCGCGTCTTATACATATGCACGATCATCTTTATGTAACGTTTGCGGGTACATATTATACGTTTCGATTGAGTAACGTTTTGTTCTCAGTATAGGTCCCGTCATGGAAATCGCCAAATCGACCGCGTGTGCGCGCGCGCGGGAATACAAATCGTCTTTCACGCCGCAGCGCATCCCGTCAACGGTGCGACGGCGATCGTTCGCTAACGACCTTAACCTAAAAACTACCAAAATCAACGTGTGTACGCACTTTTAATCGTCAAAATCCCCCTAACTGTGGTGGCGTTCGCGTATGTATCACATATAGGATTGCATTGTGTTCGCGTGCGTTTGATAATAATAATAATGATAATAAGAATATATTATTTAAAAACCGCTTGTACACATATGTTCAGCGTCCCCAGTCCGTATCCTAATTTTAACGCCTCAACGACCCACGAAAAACAAGTCCCTAGCCGCATACGACGTCGTACACACACGCGCGCGCACACTTATATTATAAGTCTCCTTTGATTCGTCACGGTTGACGTCGCTTCGTGAAATAATATAAAATTTTTTATTCCACACTGGGTGCTTATTTTTCAATGAAATCGATGTATTGCACGTACACTGTACGTCGTACAGTCATGATATTTTCAGTTGTACACGTTTTTTTTGTTCCTTAAAATGTTCACTGCTAATAAAACGGTATCTTTCTCTTTTTTTTCTTTTTTTTTTCACAAAATTGCTAATACGTTTCGCGGTGGCAACGGTCGTGACATCACTTACGGGGAAAAAATAATACGCAAGAATTGGCCGACACGACACTATCACACTATTATTATATTACAGCGTCTCTCGCGGTTGCCGTGTACATAAACGCGCATGAATGCGAATAAAAATGACATCAACTTCTCGCTGTAAACTTTGAATAATCAAATATTGATGGATTTTTATATACGTGATAAAAGATGAAATATTTTTATTTCAATTGGTTTTTTGAAATCAAAACGAAAACCTATATATATATATATATATATATATATATATATATATAGGTTTTATATATATATATATAATATATTCTTGTGTTCGCAATCGACCAGACAAGTGTCCGGATGCATATTGGCATTATGGGGTCGGTCTCAGTATCTACAAACTAATTAACGCTTTTAATTGGTTCATTTGAATTTCGTTCGCGTTTATCACTAATACAAATTATATCATCGATCAATAATATTTAATTAATAATAATATATATCTTTGTACCTACTTGGTAGTTAAAACTTTAATTGTAAAAAAAAAGTTAGCTAAAACAACTGCATTGGACATTATTATATTATTCAGTTCAGTATTTTACTGCATGTTACATAACAATAAATAATAATAATAATAATAATAATATAAATAATATATATAAAAAATAAGAGCTATTGATTATACATACGAAAATGGAAATTATAGATATATTATTAATTTTTATTAACTCATGAACAATAAAATTTGTTCTTAATATTTCTTTTAATTTATATTTTTTTATATTAAGTCTGGTAAACATTAGATTTTGGTAAGTGTTGTGTTTAAATGCAATATTGTAGAGCCATCAACTATATTTACTTGCTCATCTATTGACATTGATGAATTTAATAATAATTTTTATATGATCAAAATCAAGCTAATATTAAAGTGAGATTTTCTTTTTTCTATTTCTAATAAACTAATAATAAATTTATAATATTTTTACTCTTAAAATAAAATAACTTTATCTAAGCTTACTTTATTAAATAGATAGAACAAAGGCTAAATGATTCGGACATGTACAACGAAGAGAAGTAACTAACAAAATTAGAATAACTCAAAGGAAAGAAACCAAAAATCGCTGGTTAGATGGCATAAAACAAGATCTAATGAAATTGAAAATTGCAAACTGGGAAGGATAGGTCCAGGAACGTGAAAGTTGGAGAGCATCGACAGTGGCGACAATAACCCTTGCAGGGTTATATGATAATGAATTTTTACGTAAGAATAAAACTTATTTTATCACTTTATTAATATATAATACTTGATTACAATCATTATGTAATATACATGTATGATTTAATGAGCATTGTTTTGAAATCGTACAGGGTGGCGCTACCACGCGGTAACGGTGGTCGTCGTCGGCTGCTTTGAAAATGTAACTATCGCTACATGAGGTCCGAGAATCGATTGTTAGGTAAATGTATGTTATAGCATATTATTTAATATTATCCTTATTTATAAAAAGTTATTGTATTTTATCGTACGCACCTGTATACGTCATTATATTCGTTTTTAATATTTCAACAGACAGAGACGTATATAGTGGTAGGGAGTGGGGCCCCAGGCGGCATTTTTTTCTCGAAATTTTGATGCTATATTTTAAATTTTTATGAGAATACATAAAAAGGTAATGTTTATTGGGGAAAGGGAATCAAAATAATTATGACTCAGGGTACCAAATCTCTAAATACGCATTTCTGACATAAAAGGTCGTCTTGCAGTTGAACATATACACAGTGTTACACAATACACTCGTTAATTAATTACATATCCATACTTTATTTATTAAAATCCATACCTAGCCATATATCATACGAATTAATTATATTTTTGTTATTTTTAAGTTAAAAGCGACAAAACAAATTTAATAATGTTAATATTAATGTTCAGATCGTTATTTCAGACCTTTTTTTAACGAGACATTTTATATTGTTGTTTACTATTGCAAGACTATCGAAGATGTTTAGAATTTTTTTTTCTGGAATCGTATAATTTATACACTCATAATAATTACTATCCGCCGAATCATCGTCGTCATCAAAACCGTTACAATTTGTTCATAATTTTTTCTTTTATTTTGCTTTCGATAAAATAACGTATTTAATCGTACGTACACATAACATACCTGTTGTATATAATACACAGCTGCAGGTGCGCGCAGCCTTTAGCGTTTTAACGGTTTCCATTTTAATAAGTAGCACATATATATATATATATATATATATCTCGCTTGTATACAATAACAATCATAATGTATATACACTCATGCTGGTAAGACCGTTGAGTCTCCGTATTCCTCTTTCGGGTCGGATGTTAATCAATGTCCGCTACGTTATACTACACATTACGACGAGTGTATATAACGTATATGTATATGTACAAACCGAAGCGACGAGGTGCACTGTCTTCCTGGCACCTGTTTTCGCCGTCATCGTCCTTTTCATATGCTCGCGCTCGCGACGTGTCCTGCCGCGTCTTGCAGCAGGTACACGTTGACGGTTATACTTAAATGTATATATAATACATAAAGATACACGATAGTCGCGTTTATATATATATATTGTGTGTGTACATTATATTGATGAGTTTAACCGTCAACGTCTATAATACCGAAAGCCGTTACAAATGTAATTGACCGTTACGAAAACAGAAAAGAACGGAGGTTAAGAAATGAAAAAAAAAACATAATAATCGCCATCGTCGTTTAACTATTTTTATACATTATATATATTTTATATATATGTGTATTGTTTGTGTACCCGCGAGAATAATAACTGACCGACGTTGTAATATACGCATAAACGCATTTGTTCGCATAAAGATTTTTCCGCGCAAACATAGTAGTTAAATGTGTCTGCATATGAACAGTAAAAACTGTTTTAGGATTCAACGGATAGAGACCGATATAACAGTACGATTTATTTTCAGACAATTCTTCGACTTCTCCGGTACGATAATAATCGATGCATAATAATTATAATAAAAAATAATACAAATTATTAGTAAATTGAATACTCATATTGAATACTCCGTCTTGTATTGTCATGTTATGTTGTGCTTGCGATGCTGGTGATGTATATAGGTAGTCCGGTTCCTATAAGAAATCGAGAGCATTTTTTTTTTTTATTTATTTATTTACAAAATATATTTCCATTTTTTATACACAAAAATATTATAAATAAATAAATTAAAATGTACGAGACTTGAAAGCGTGATGGAAGGGAGCTTCCATCGACATTACTTCCATTACTTTACGCGATAGGTTATAGATTTATTTTATTACATTTTTGTATGCGTGATTTACCGTTTAGATTTACCGAGTATTTCAATAATTTAAAATTAGTTTTGATTCGCTGATCGATGAGAGGTATAATTTTTCTGGTTCTGTATAATTTGTGGGTGCCTATAGTATTTCGTATGTTTTATAAGTCTTGAGAATTGAATGCATACATATACAGAAAATTAAATTTTGAAGAAAACAAAGACTATATTGTACATCTACGGACTAAAGATAAAACTCTGTTGTGGTACACTTTTCCCAGTGCAGCGATAAAACTCGTTCAAGACAAACCCTGGACTCTACGGATGAAACCCGTGTAGGATGAAAATGGTGTATGTAGTGGTATCATGACAAATAGTATTATAAATATTGTATATTAAATATTTTAATATACCGGATGAGCTAGAAAATTGTATTAGAATGTATTTCTTGTCGGTCTATGTTCCACGCGCAATTTTACCGCAGGGCGTTTCGTACGGATGGAACATTCACGTGGCGAAGCGATAATTCATGTAGTATACAAATTATAAAAGTATTACATTATGCGAACGACCACGTATTTAATATTATTACTGGTACGGCTATGTAGTCTGTCGCGCGTCTCTCGATTGAAAGCAAAACGG
The DNA here is from genome assembly GCF_003268045.1 of Sipha flava. Taxonomy (NCBI): domain Eukaryota; kingdom Metazoa; phylum Arthropoda; class Insecta; order Hemiptera; family Aphididae; genus Sipha; species Sipha flava. Next base: position 1,633,377 of record NW_020271747.1, read on the forward strand.
ACACGCGGGTGAATTCAATTATCAATTATTATCTTTTGTCCATAATAATTAGACGGTCTGTGAGAATTTATTGCACGCATAACCGAGCTCATGTGTGTGTGTGTGTGTGTATAAATACGATTATATGTGTAGACATATAAACACACACACACACACACACACACACATACACACAAGTAGTGGTGAACATGTATAGGTGCGTATAATATATTATATTCGTATTGTGACCATGTGAAAACACTATAATACGCATGCGATACAATATGGTATACATCTCGTCAAATTTCACTGAGTACCACGTGTATGCATACATGTACGCAAAAGTACACTCGCAAGACGTCTCCGCTCGCGTACATAATACACACGTGACATTGATGCCATGATGATATATATATAATATATATATATATATATATATATATATATTATATACGCATATACGTATAGAGTGATTGTTTCCACGTCAATCTCTAGCTATAGCCGTATCTGGGCGAACTCGAGCGATTTAGAAAAAAAAAAAATCCCACAATCGATATAGGTACGTCCTCCTCGAGCTATAAATATATTTACACGTACTCCTGCAGCAGAGGTGGTTCCAATACAAGCTAAAATACAACGAATACAAATACGTTCTAATACAACGACCCATTGGTTTGCAGCAACCATATGGGTTCGTGAGCGGCATACCATGTAAGCAATTTTCGGAAAAATTGTAACATTCAACGAGTACAATTTTCAGAAAAATAACTCGTTCTCTATTACAACATGTGCGAACAATAGTTATTTGTAAATGATCTATAGTTTTTTAGCTAAAGATTGCCATGTATGAACATAAACAGTAGACTGCTGCGTTATGCGTTAAGATAAAACATATAATAATATAATTGCACGTGAACGTTTTCAATAAAAAATAAATGAATCACTGATATTTTCTTAGACGAAGCCCGATTGACGTAAAAAAAAAATCAACCTGTATACACGTAACATGACGTGCTTATCATTACAATTATAAATATGTGTAGAAGTTCGTATATATCTCTATGTATTTACTGTTTAAAAACTCGCGCTAAACACACGGTATAATTATGATAATTATTGCAAAAATCGATCATATATACATCATACTTATATACTCATATACAACATTATATACTACTTTGTGTACGTAGGGATCTGTGATGATTCAAATGGGAATTCACACATGTATGAACTATGGGTACACCGAAATTACATACGTAACGTATATAACAACTTTTTTTCATTTTTTCCTACATACAATTGTACTATATGTTTATATAAATACTCTTGTATGATTTCGTTATTTTAGCGTTTATACATAGTCGTATATATTATATATATATATATATATATATATATATATATATAAATAAGCAACATACTTATAGAAAATCTAAGCTTAGTTGATTTTGGTCACATCTCATACCATATCATCAATAAGGTTGGGCAATAACTATTTTTTCTTGATTTTATAAGTTAAGTTAGTTTAAAAAAAAAATATTAATATAATTAAAATTTAAAAGTTTCGTCTCTTTTTCATTAAATCAGTAAAAGTTACAAATTAAAAAGAAAAGAAAAAGTAAAATAACTGACTTAAAAACGAGTTACTATATTTTGTCATAAACAATAATATGTAAAAAAAATACTTTTATATTTATTTTTATATCTTAATCCTTGGAATTTAAATTCAGGAAAACTAACTTAACATTACTATCAAATTAATTAATCGATTAGTTGTTTTATATGATGAAAAAAAATTTGAACTTGTTAAGTTAAAAATTTCTTCATAAATAAATAAACTAATTTAAATAAAAGTAACTTAATTTTTTTAACTTAACTTTCTAAATTAGCTTTAACTTTTTAACTCGTTAGTGCCTAGTCTTGACTAAAATAGTGTTTATAGAACTTACGAGTTATAAGAAATAGCAGCTCGCAGGTGGCAAATAATTATTTTCCATCGCAATTCACTCGGAGAAAAAGCTCTATGTCCAAGTTGAACTATTGAAATCCATAATATATTTTATGTTGCACAATATGTACGCACTCCATTTGATTTCATATTGAACATAATAATAATCTATAATCATTCAATGTAACATAATATTTTGCGTTGATGATAGTCTTATAGTTATTTAATAACATCAACATCATTACACGATGACATATCGTGATTTATAAATTCGCGTTTTTATAGAGACATCCATTATCGCCGCATAAATTTATCATCTAGGGCATTTTTTAAATTCTCATATTCTATAATATAATGATAGCGCGTACTGCATGTACTGAATCATGCGTGCCTTGTCACAATTTTTTATGAATGTTATGATATTCTTTGCCCTATTCAACATTCTTCAGCATCATTGTGAGAAAAGACGTATTTCTGTAAGGGGGGATCGCCTTCTTGGGTCTCTGTTCTTATTTTTATATTTTACTTTAATATTACACTCACACAAGCATCTATGTCGATATACTTCGATAGTCTTATATTCAGGGCCTGGATGATAATGCACTTCAAATTATTGTAGAATATATGCATTTATACACAAAAAAATTACCAAATATGGAATTAGAATACATACTGAAAAATATATTTTAGATCAAAGTAACAAAAATCAAAATGTATATAACTTATATGTTTTTATTTAAAATTTATACATATTTAAATGTATTAATTTACAATTAAATTAATTAGGTACGGAGTTACACTGTCATACAATATTTTTTTTATTTTTTTTTATGTCATCAAACTTGTAGCCGCTTCTGATTTTTAATCTCTAAATTTTTGTAGATTTTTGAAAAAATATTATTAGTATTATTACTTATATCAATATTAATAATAAAACATTACCTCCATCAATATTATTGAAATGCGTATTAACAGTAAAATAAACATAATAAAAATAATAAACATTATATGTTTTAAACAATTGAATTTACGTTGCAAACGAATGCGAACAAAAAAGTGTATATATATATATATATATAGGATGTTTCAAAAAGAATGCAGAATTTAAATCTGCTATAAATGAAATTTAAATATTTTTAATAAGCATAACAAAAATAAAAAATCACTCGGCGTCAAGTCGCAAGATCGAGGTGGATTGCTTCGGCCACGCAATAAGATTAATCTGTCCGGGAACTTCTCATGCAGCAGAGAGATTATTTTTCTTGAAGTGTAACAAGTTGCACCGTCTTATTGTAACCATACAAGAATACCTACTGAGCTCAGTTATTTTCTTTGCTCTTATTTGGACCAAATGAACACCAAAAAGGTTTGGTTTTAACTTGTCACACTTTAAGAGAAACAATCATTCAGCTGCATAAAAAGTTTCTGGACAGACTTATCTCGATGCGTGGAAACCAAAGCTACGCACTTCGATCTTGCGACTTGACGCCGTGTGATTTCTTCTTATGGGTATACACTAAGTCACGAGTTTACCAGAACAAAGTTTGAAATGCCTTGAAACTTCAACAAGAAATTCGTCGTGTCCTCAACGAACTTGATGGAGCGTTGTGTGATTGAGTGATGATAAATTTTATGGAAAAAATAATCGCCCGTGGGGCTTATGCCCGATATTGTTTTTCACTGTTAAACCTTAACTTCTTCTGAAGAGAATGATACATTTATTATGTTTTTTTTTTTTTTTTTAAATAAATAAATTAAATTTATTACAGATTTAAATCCTGTTTTTTTTTTTTGAGACACCCTATACAAGCGTCAGAAAAATATTAGCTATATAATATTTTCGTTTGGTTAGTACATAGTTAATTTAGTTTAATTTTAATTTTTGTATTTCAACCAAATGATAAAACGTTTAACCTAACATATACAATTTCTTTGTATCGCATAATTCAACATTTATTAGTAGGTATACAAAATACGTAATACTTTTTTCAAATTATTCAATAACATATACTTTGAGTCTCTATATCTATTGATAAACATTATTCGTTTTGTATTTTAGGCAAAGAATTGAAAAATGCTAATCTTACTATATTGTATATATACATTAAAGTAAAGACTGGTTACGTATTAAAGTACTTTTACAATAATATATGTATGTATATAGAAACACAATTCGACAGATAAGAGTACACCTAATTTAAAATAAGTAGTAGTATTTTAGTTAATAATTTTGACTGCAGATTAAAATAATTCATAATTTAATTAAATCATATTGACTAAAAGTAAAAATACTCAGAATTTATAGTTTTATAATCATAATTCTTACGAGAACACGTTTTTGTTTCCTGTAAATTTTTTTACATTAAAAAAAAGTAACAATAATAAAAATAACACTATACTATTGTTTTTTCTTTTCGATTATGATTGTCTCTAACTTAAAAAAAAAAAGAACAAAAAAAAAAAAACAATACAAAATCAAAGAATAGCATAAAAAAAATTAACAGTCTACTGTGCAATATCGCGGATGATGATGGTTCTTAAACCAAACCGTTATTTCATTCGAAGTACATACGAGTATACTAAATGCATTTAGTGTCTGCACAATATCCGGAAACCGTCGCCAACAAGACCTGTCCGTTATAATAGAATAATGTATGTCCGTGTAACTGACTTCACTGTGTGCATCCCTGAGCGTACGCTCGGTATACCTCGACTAAAAACCGGACTTGTCCCAATTGGAGTGTTAAATCCCTTCCGGTCGATATACACGTCATATATCCCGATCTGGTCCACTTATTATATGTAACTAGATCGACTGACCTTCGACCCTCAAATGTCCCTTCCGCGTTTTCTCACGAGCCATTGATACAATACAATACGTGCAATCGCGTTTTTCCTTCTCACTCGCGGTAGGTTCAATCGTATACCTGTTCACGTTATATATTGTTACAATTGCTTCACTTAGTGCATAATGTAATTCATAATAATACATACCCACACATACCGGAACCGTTTCTCATGACATACGACGACTGGTCGACTCGATCCAGTTTTCGCGTCGCACACCCGGAAACCAGGAATCAACAAATATTGTTTAAATCGTTTCCAATCATCGCGCACGTTGTAGTATTATAAAGAATCGGCCGGTGTCCGCGCGTCCATTGTTGTACAATAGTAATTCGCCGCACATTATAGATACGCGCATACATTAAATAAAATATACCGGTGTGCTATTGCTCGTGTAGGCTTGCTGCGGGGCGTTTATCACCATCACCCCGTGTGAACGGTTTAGTGCACAAGTAAAATTTTCTTATCTCCAAGTTTCTCTCTCTCTCTCACACAACTCGAAATTCATGGTAAATGTAATACATTACGCGAATACGTTCGCACATAACATTACTACGTTTTCCGGTTCCGTATCGGGCGACGAAACCGTTTGAATCGATTACAGGGTAACATTATTTGTTTGCGATATTCTTTAACTCAAAATACCGTAGCAGCAGCAATATTACCCACGGGTGAGATCGAGACAAAAAAATTTAAAACGCCAACAAACATGTTCAAGCGTCGACTGGTTATCACGAAACGCCATATTAAAACCAATCCAGATCGACAAAACGTAAAACCTTATATGGATATTAAAACGGTTTATATTTTGTGTTAAAAACGATGAATTAAATAAAGAAACCATTTTTTTTTTGTTCAATGACGAATATCATTCTCCAAGCACACTCATTGTCATTAAATCTAGTGAAAATAAATCATATGTTTTTCTACATCGAAAATGTAATGTTTAGTTTTCTTTTTAAGTTTTGGTTAGCTGAGAGAAGTTTTATTCAGCGTGTAAGCAAGCCACCACAAAATGTATGCTAAATGTTTTTGCGGGGCCTCTACAGTAAGCTTCCAGTTTAATGTTTTGTATTGAAGTTAATAAATATTTTACGGGTTTGAGCACAGCGGAATTATTTATAACATCATCAACATTTATTGCTGAAGTACATAGCATTAAGCGTTCTTCATACATAAAATACACAAATTAGTTTAATTATTTTTGACCAATTTTTGATCTTTAACGATATCTAAAGTGAATTTCCCAACTTATTGAAAAGCCTTTTTGCTACTTTTACCGAAAGTGTATAAAATATTCGGAAACAAATACACACTATCAAAAATTGTCTGCGAATTTTCGGGTTAATATATTTTGTTTGTTTGAGTGATAGTAGGTATTATAACAATTTTTTGAAATTTTATTAAATATATAGTTTTCAATTGTGAAATTTCATAATACAAATTTTTAGATAAGTTTGATTTTTTTTTTTTTTTTGTTATTTTAGTTTTTAGTTATAATTCTTCCATGGTCAACAATAAAAAGTTTGAATATTGAAAACTATAAATTCTTTTCAGTGGTCTCCTAATAAAACCGTCCTCTGTACTCCAGATTTGACAGTTACTTAGTAGAAGCCCTATATGTAGGCAACAATTGCTATACTGATAAAAAAAAGTGACGAGCTACGAAATCGTATATATTTAAGGTAGAAAAAAAAAACATTATTTTTTTTCGAACACAAAATTATCAGAAGCACAACTTCCAGTCTTGTGACACATCGGATTTCGGTCGCATATAATTATCTATTCAAAGTTTTGGGTTTGATAATAGCACAATACGTTTATATAACATACACATGTGCACGTGTAGTGTATAGTTTTGGTACGCAGAACATGAATAAGTATTTCGCTCAATAAAATGTATTCTCTGGACGACAATAAATAATAATTTAACATATATGTATATAAATTAACAGTAGAATTTTTTTTCTTTTTTTTGATGTTCACGAGAGTCTAGACTTTAAGGGCTGGGCGTCTCCAAGAAACACGTTTTATAACCATTGCCATCCGGCAACGTTTTATGCACCCACATTAACATAAAATTATTACATGTTTTAACGAGTATAATTATTATTGTTATTTTCATTATTATTAATATTATTATAATTATTTTTACCTCTGCAACAATTATGAAGGGTATGAATTGTATAGGTCTATACTGCAGTCTTATCGTTTTCAATTAAACATTTCTACTTAACAGACCGATTATCTGGTACACGTGAATATATATGAGTATTTAGCGTTTTCCATATAACTGTAAACTATCACGATTTTCATCAATTGTCCCATATATAAATACGTTTTGTTTATTTCTACTGTTATGAAATCATGTTCAATTCATATTTCCCCTGGGATTGACGGGAAACAGTTAATTGTTTTCAACACAAAATGTAATAAATAAATACATTTCATCGGTGAATATAAAGTTATTGTATAGTATGCAAATAATGAAGTCGATATTTCTCTTTAATTTCCTATTTAATAGGCCTACACTACAATTTTGTTGAAATCGGTAAAATTTTATTGTACGATTTTTCGTAAAATCAATTATACACGCACAATTTTATAATAAACGGTTTGGTTTCAACGATCCGTTTAAAAAATATAACGTAGGTTTGAAAAACTCAGTTAGTGCTATTGCTGTAATGATATTCTTTTAGCATTGAAAAGAGTTTTAGACGAAATAAACACATACAATGTTAATTTTTCAACTACACAGTAACCTAGAAAATACGTTTAGGTTTTTCATCTGATTTTATTTTCAGTAAAACTTTTTTTCGTTAACGTTTTGGGTGGTAACCCATACCACTGCATGTTCTATTTTATCAGGAAACCCTTCTCTTGTTCGCTCATTTTTAGTGTTTCTCGGTATAGAAAGAAGCTTAAATAGTGTACTACACATACACATTTATCTGTTGACTGCCTGTATGTCGCAACGATATTTCAACAATGCTTTCGGGTTACATTTAAGGACATTAATGTATTTTATAATAATTATGTTAACAATACATTACAATACATTTGTTTTTCATCGATTTTTATTGACTTTAATTGCACCAACAACAAATAGTTATTTGTAAATTTGATTTAAATCTATAGTAAGCAGTTTTTTTTTCTATTTGGTTTTCTTTTTAAATTATTGATTTTTTTCTAGTTATAATTAGAAAAAAAAAAATCGTTGTACAAATAAAAATATTTTCAAAATCGTCCATTATATAATTATTGTGTCCTGAGCATAGTTCTAGTACAGCAGTACTTGTTTTTATTTCTGGCCACTTCTGTTTGACTGAATCTGATAATAAATTATAATTTTAAACAGATTTGATTGGTATTTATAGAAAAATATCAATGAACTTTTAGCATAACTATCGATTTGTACTAATTATTTAAGTTATATTATAATATAAAAGTTCTGATATAAGAATTGGGTTATGGAAGTGTTATTCTTCGAATATGTGTATAACGATTAATTATATAGGCAGTGGCGCCGAAATTCTAAAATTTTATTCAGAACAAATAAAAATACAACGGCCTCAAGCACCTCAACGGCCGCAAGCCTACATTTTTACTTTGCATAAAAAAATAATTTGTGCTTTCAAATTACAAGTATTAAGCATGATCCATACCAGTCAGCCACGTACTGACACCCCTTGTACCGTACCGTTCCACAAAATATTTTATCATGTGTTTTAATTTAGGTGATTCTTTTTTTAACGTTTCCGGAACGTTCATACACATACCGATCCCATAGAGTCTGTCCGGCATACCTCACGAAAATAATTGCGAAGTCAGAATATTATCTAAGCAAACCTTAGGTCGGCCCCTCTGATCCTCGGCCTCATATTAAAAATGTGGTCAGCCCACGGTCTGATCTATGCATAGGATTCGGCGCTACTGTATGTAAGTATCGCATAAAATTAAATTTCTATTGACTAAAATTGTATGTATTTCACTTATTAAGAAATTATATGTATTTAATAAAAATTATCACGTGTTAATTCAAATTTGGAATAAAATTCTTATTTTCTCTAACATGTTATAACTAATGAATGGAAAAAAACATATTTTTAGAACAAGTACATTTATTAATAAATTAAATTATTGAAATTGAAATAATTCATAATTAGTATATTATTATGTACATATATGGCGAATGAAAAATGAAAAAACATTATCCTACAGAAGTGAGAATAGTTATAAATGAATTATTATAGTGACCCAAGATCATGGGTGTTGGTATAAGGTATACACCATCTATATTTAATATATATATATTCATGTAGCTAAACATTTAATTGATCGTTAACAAGCAATTCAATTTTACACGAAACATAACTGTCGATAGATGAGATTAAAAAATAATTTCAGTTTTTAATTACCATAAAAATACAGAAATGGTATACTACATTATACAATAAATTATTATACTGCACATTTCAATGCGCATAAATTGCGTATGTGTTTATCGCCCGATACAGTATGTTTTCCTAAGTTGTTTTATTTTCTACGACGTATAGATATAACTGGATCAATACTCTTCTTTATATTTTATCGATAGAATAATAAGTGGCATTTCCGTTATTTGTCGAAGGCCTGAAATTTTCCGTTCATTTTAATTTGCATAAGTATAACCTTTTTGATTATATCCCCCAACGGAGTTCACCCATTTTCGATGCACGTAAGTTCCTAAATGTAGAAATGCACAATTATTATTTACTTGTAAATAATTTGTAAGCGTATGCTGCAGTGACTTAGTTATACACGGTTGGCGCGCGAAAATGTGCGGATATCGGAGTATATATTAATAATATAATATATTAAACATGTACTTGAGTATTTTCGATTAATTTAGTTGATTGGAAAACTTTTCGGAAAATTGTACAGTTATATTACTCGTATATCACAAGTCAAGTCGGGTGTATTAGTCAAGCGCACGGAACGTTATTTTTTCTCCCTCCTGCAGTATACACCGACCATTAATTCTACCCGTTTGTTGTATATAGTTTTCTCGAGGAAAAAGGATCACTCCCCTGTGCCAACAACGGGCGCAGAACGTGAGCGTTGCGCAGGTACTACCTATATACATTCACGTTTTTAGTGAGATTATTTTATTTTTTTTTTTGTGATAAAACACCACAATGCATCATGGGCCAATGATTCGTGACTATAATCAAAACAAGATATATGTGCGTGTGTGTGTCGTGCATTATATAGCAAGGAAGACGCAGGGTAACATGCAGGGAGAAGGATACGGTGGCGCGGGAAGGATGAGGCCCTAGGTAGGGGTGTTAGCGCAGAGCACGCAAGTTTACCCTGCCACTGCTATTTTTCCTGCTGCTGCTGCTGCTGTTGCTGCTTCTGTGCGTAATAATAATAATAATTTATATACGTGTACGGTTATACGAGGGAGTTTAGGTGCTCATTTCGTCATCGGGTTGACTCACTGTCGAGCGAACAGCTATAGCCGGTGGACACGCAGCCGCACTATACCACGTATATGCAGCTGAGGTATATTAAATCATATACATAGGTATATATACCTTAAATATTTTTGTCCGATAGTATATGTATTTACACACACAATTGCGTATGTATGATATAATATATATATATATATATGTACGGTCTGCAAGCGCGCGGAAAACTATGAAGAGAAAGAAAAAGAGGGGTGAACGTTTTTTCCTCCCCCGCAGCCGGTCGGTTGGTTTAAATTTTTTATTTCACGTCGCTTAGATATATATGCATATTATAGCGTTCAGCTTACGTGGCCGAAAGTCACCATGGTGACTGACATATCAACACGAAATCCACTCGCGTCGGCTCCACTATTTTTCCTCTCCCCTTTTATAGCCACGTGTCCCATCCCTCACACTCCCTCGTTCCATATATATATACTTATTTATACGAATACATCTACCTGTATACATATAGATAAATCGTCGTCTTGGATATCGACCGATTCTCGGGGGTCGTCGGCGCGAGATGTATATATATTAGCGCAAATTGTATATATATAGAGTTGGTCGTCTCACCTGCAAACGAGCCTCTGTCTAGAAGCGTGAGCGTTTATGGGTTTATTTGTGTGTATGTGTGTGTTCGTATATCTGAGTGTGTGTCCGAGTGTATGTGTGGGTTTTATATGTATGCGCGCACAATATATATATATATATACACACTAACACATGTATAGAGTGGCTATTTTTTCTCTCTCTGAATTTTCGTAATTCACTCACCCGAACTCAAGAACCGGTGAAGGAATACACCAAGACTATAGTTTATCTCCTTATACTTTTTTAAATATACAAATTAAAAGAAGATATTCGAAATGAATATTAAAATTGTAAACATATATGTAAAATGCGGTAATAATTTGAAAAATAAACACCGAAATCGATTTTCAAAGCTAATAAAACGTGAATTTTAAAATTATTTTATTTGTTTTCTACCAATAATGACAGTTATAAAAGAAAATTGGGCATTTAAAATAGTTCTATTCCATCTATTACATCCATCTATGTTATTAAGGGATATGACTTGATTTACATAAAAAACGTTTAATGTCGTAACAAACAGATAATTTTGAAGTCATTTACGGTGAACAGAAATATAACATTTATACGTATGTACGTGTACACGTCGCAGGACTGACCCGCACGTTACACAAGATGAAACCCCTCCCAAGTTAGCAGGTATTATTGGCTTCTCGGTTTTTTTTTTTTTTTTTTTTTTTGATCGATACGACACACTATACCGGTGGCGGCTGCACCGAAACGCGCCACGCTGCCAAACATAATATTATTATTATTATTATTATTTCCAAGCTCTTTCCACCGCTGCCGTACACATGAATGCTTATTTATATGTTTAGGATTTCGCGAACACGTATTTTCTCGTCCCATATCCGTTCGAACGGGACGTCTTGCCCAGCGCCGCAATGACTATTTTATATCGTTATTATATTCGTTGTGAGTGCGTTTTGCCAATTCGTCGTGGTTACCGGATACGCACGACTTACGGATTTTCGAATTTTTCGTGTATCTAAATTGGTGTGTTACATTTTTCACTCTAGAAAACCGATGAAATTGCACATATACTGCGTGGTTGTATAGAAGTTGCGGGTTTGAAACTTCAGTTGTAAAGGAATATTGTACCATGTAAGCAACGGACGTGTGACGAGAAATAAACGTCGGGACCGGAAAGAGTGAATCGAAAAGAGTGCCGGGCGATGTAATAAAATGTGATACGAGCATCGCTTCAGGTTTAATGCAGATGATTAATTTTCGACAGATGATGGTAAAATAAGATGTGAATCGGGTGGTAGAAAAGTGAAAGGAGGGCAGATTGTAACGGCTGTCTTTGCGTCTCATCAACGCCAATTAAGTATACGCTGTCCAAATCTATACATAACGAACAAGAAAAATAAAAATATACATATCGTAAACATTTGTCGAGCGGCAGATCCGATGACTGGAGGGAAATTCTCAAGACCATCAACTGTAATTTAATTATACTCGTTTTATTATACTTGTATATTATATCATAAAGCGTGCAGACAGTGCAGAAGCAAAATCAGTTGTCTCTGTCTTACACACGAGCTTAAGGCTAGTTCAGACTAAGCCAGTAATTTAGTCAAATAGCGAGTAATTTAGTAAAGTAATTTAGTTTAGTCAATCCATTCTATTCTATTTTTTTGGTCGAGTAGCATCCCCCTCTTTCCCGACTGATAACTATTATTTAGTTTGACAATCACTGTTCACAGCACCAAAACCACTACTAATGTACTAAAACAGTTTTAAACCTTAGTTGTGTCTGAACACTTTACAGTTACTAAACCGTTTAGTAGTTCATAAATCACTTACCCCACTCGATTAAATTACTGGCATAGTCTGAACTAGCCTTTAGATACACACGAGCTCATACAGCTTGTCGTGTTCGATCGGGTTTCGTGTTATATCGTATAAATACTACAGCTAAGTTACGGCATATTATAGAATATATAGCTGGAGCGATAAAACAACAATAACGTTTTACCAGAAACTTTTTTAAATATAATGATCTATGAGAAAATTTTAATAATTATATCCTTACGAGTAACTGAAAAACTACACCATTAATTTATCATCGGTGATTTCGGTATCGCTGTATAATTGCAGTACATTTGTACAATGTTCTAATTTTCACCTTTATTTATTTTAGAAAAACTTATTTTTAAAAAAGGCTCCAGCCATAGAAATAAGCCCTAATGGAAACAGGATTCAGGTACGCACACGTATGACTTACTTATATAGCCTGGGCTATATTGTTAATATGATGTAGGATTTCGTTAAGACAATATTTCATGCGATAATCTCGATACTACCATCAGTGGTCCGGTCATATCATTACCGTTGGTAATAATAATGGCGTTATTGTAATACATTACTCATTATATCTAATGATATAACATAAATGCGGATTCTCGGAAAATCCGAAAAATTCCGGATTCAGATTTCAAGATACAAAATCTGTTTTTTCAGACTTCAGCAAATCAAGTTTTTTCCCATTACTAATTTTAACACACACACCGGTGTGAAACGGAAGTGTCCGATGAAATCGTAGTTCTGTCTATGCTGTGTAATCGGAATAACTTTATCAGTTCTGATATTGCAACATGCAAATCAAACACATATATTACCCACATCCGTATTTATTGTATAAATAACATGTAACAATTTCGTATATATTCGTCTGTTTTCAACTAAATCATATACGCACTGCTGATAAATGATCGTAATTCATTGAGATTATACAAATCATCGACATGTATTATAGCTGTATTATAAGTACCACATAGTAGCATATTAATTTATTTAATAAGTTGACGGCCAAAAGACAAGGGAACAGACAGTTTAATCAATAATAGTAATAATAAAACGCGTAGTAATTGTATCAATTTTTAAAAATACTATTCTCTATTTTGACTATAATGACTTTAAAAAAATAAACACATCAATCTGATCGCTTATTTCGTTACATTCTATTAGTATTAATTATTCATTAATTTATTAATGGTTATAAAATTTGAGATAGTATATAAGTAAATGTACATAACTATATATACTATAACTAATTTTTTTATTTATTTTTTTATCAATCCGAAGATTGGTTAAATGAATATTGATGTTTCTCTCCATTTATTTATTTTTCTCTCTGTCACTTATAATCCTCTTCCACTGATTATTACTAAACTTAACAAAATTCTCAGTGTTGGCCAACTTTTTAACTTAATTTGCAATTATCTTAACCCACGTACTTTCCAAGTCAAAATAAACAATAACCTTTCAGATGCTTTTACAGTTTGACAAAGTCCACGAGGTTCAAATATATTACTCTCAATTTTCTTAGTTTCTATTAACTACATAACTAAGAATTTATAGAACTATAGAATTTGCATTACGTTAAATTATACAAAAGATACTACAAAAATCAGTTAATAGTCTAACAGAATGGTAAAAACCGAAGATTTTGATTTCTTTCTAGAAAAATCATAATATATTGTATTTAATCGAAAACAAAAGAATTTTGCTCTAAACATAAAAATGAAAGAAACAACAATTTCAACTAAAAAGTACAATGAAAATACTCAAAATAACATTAGAGTGGCGGCACACTAGCAACTTATTGTAGCACAACTATTTTGTCTTTTCCACAAATTCTACAAAGTCAAACATGATTATTATAATATTAAACATGTTATAATAGCATCATTATACTGCGAAGTGTAACCAAGGGCGGATTGGTAATTATTTTCGGCCTAGGAAATATGAAACAAACCGGCCCATGAACCGCAAATTATACTATTTTACCCCTCCCCCTCCCAAAAAAATGCTTTATTTTGCATCAGTTTCAAAATTTGTTTAGTTTCTAAACTAGTAAAATCTACTATAACTTTACAATAATTATAACCATAATAGTTTTGGGTAGGTCACATGATTAATCAGTTCCAACTTGAACTTGAAGTTTGATCTTAACGCATCTTTAATTATATACTTATTTTTTTAATAATTTTTATTTATTCTAAAAAAAAATTTTTTTTGGTGATTATATGATAATATAGAGCGGCCCAAATAAGGACCGGCCCATCGGAAAGAATCCCGATTTCTCGATAGACCAATTCGCCCCTGAGTGTAACAATACATAGTACAAGTTATTCGACAAAGCCCTTGCAATATTATATCGAAGTATATCGATTTTCAACATCGCAGAACTATATATTAGATATTAATGAAAATTAATGTTTACAAATAATTTATAAATCATCCATTGCCAAATAGATGTGGAATTTTAGAATCTGTCAAATATTTCCGTCGATTCAAATGTTTTTTATTTATATTTTTAAATACACCGCTGTGGTTATTTTCTTTTCATTCATAAGTAAACGAATAACAGCTGAAGACGTTGAATACCCTACCATATTATTATAATATATGCGTGCGTATTTATCATTTTTTTTCCGAATAAGTAAACTTGTAGAGTTTGATTCTAAACTAATACCATCGAATTAAATTTATTTTAAAAAACCTTACTTTACTCGAATATATAGTATATATACTCGTATGTATATATTAAGGGATATATATATGTGTGTGTGTGTGTGTGTGTGTGTGTATATTCTTGTATCTATATACTCTTTGTGTTGAGGTAGCTAACTGTATATATATATATATCATTCTCTATTCAGAAATATTGTCAACTAAGGTGTTTATGTTCTATGAAATATATATTTATGTATATATGGTGTAATACATATTATCAGTATATACGAGATAATTAAATAACTTAACGTCATAAACACTAACAAAGATGTAAATAAATAATAATTTATGTAAATTAATGTTAAGCTAAACTGGAAACAACCTGTTTCTAAAACTCGAAACTTAGAAAATGCTCACACACACACGCACACACACATACACATATATACACTTGCGCGCACGTTCTGGAGTTATGAATTTAAATGTTATTTAAAATCCAGACACGTATAATGCGTACATGGCCTTCACAAAAATTGTAATACTATCGTATTAATTATTTAACGTTGACAATAGAAGTGTCGGGTGTTGTATTAACCCCTAAAAAAATCTACGTATGTAAGTCATTGAAAATAAACCATTAAGGTATGTTTGCAATTTATTCGCTATTCATCAGGTTTACGCAACAGTCTACCAAAAATAAAAATCGAATAAAACTCACATGCGTAATTGTTGATTATTTGTTTTGTACATGGAATACAATTGAATGGTTACATTAAATGTTTCGAAATATTTAAAACACAATGAAACATATTACAACTAAATAACTTCATAAACGAAAAAATTAATAGTCAGCCAACTAACAGCATCAATTTCAAATAACCAATAACAGCGAAATTCATCTAAATGAAATTCGATGGAATTTTCGAATGTATATTTATGTTTTTATATATCATAATATAATACATTCGAATTGTTTTTCAACTATTATCAATCGAAGTGTTCTCGGACCTAATGTGTTTTCTTTCTTTTATTAGCAATTTCCATGTACATTGATTAGTATATATTTATATACATGCTCATGGGTAAGGGGTGGGGGGCTGTCCGGGTAACCTTTGAAATATTGTAAATGAGGCCCTACAATTTAAAGGGCTTGTATTTTAACTGATGTTGCTCATATTAAATGTAATTTATTCTAAAATATTTGGTAAAAAATAAATGAGTTTTCGTAAAAGAGAAAATAAAACTAAATTTTCCTTCAAAAACTTATTATGATAATATAATAGCTACAATTTATTACAAAAGTACAAATCATATACAATTGAAGCTATCTGAAAAAAATATATAAGATTCAAAGAAAACATATTAATTGGAACTAATATACCACAGAATTAAATTAAAAAATGAATTAACTTTAAAACTGTTTCATATAACATAACTAAATATTTAGATTCACTTATAAAAAATAAAATAAACATGAATACTTATACTTCATAAAAAAACACTTATGATTTCTTATTACTTACTACTACTATCACTTATTATATTCCCAAAAATAATAATTAATTATAGTTGGACCTTTAAGTACTCTTTTATTTGAAATTTACATGCAAAAAAATTAAACCAATAATATTATTAACAACTTGATAAAATAAGATTTTTTAATTCAATATTTTGTAGACTTGAACGTATTCCATTAAATAAACTTAATTATCAACATGAACTCAATATTATCTATAGTATAGTCTATAGAAATATATCAAATTTAAATATTAATGAAAGAGTTCATAAACACATAAAATAAAAAAATAAAACATAACTCACCAAATAATATTAAATATAGAATAACTATTGTAGTATAAAATATCAAAATAATTTATCGAACAGATTCCCTAAGATTCTTAACAATAATACTAATGATGTGAAAGTCGCTTTTAAAAATAATAATAATTTAATCAAACATATAAATAATATAATTAAAAATGTCATAAAAAACTCTTCTTTTGAAAATGTTGGTATATATAAGCTTAAATGTAACTGTAATAAATTTTATACAGGCAAAACAAATAGAAATTTTAAAATAAGATATAAAGAACACATTTCTGAAATAAAATACAATAGACTGACCCAAATTCAAATTTTGCTAAACATTTTTAAGAAAATAATCATATTATTAATTTTGAAATGAATATAATCTCTGAAATATTAAAAAAAATTGTATGTATAATAATTTATTAAATGTACCCACACGTTTTGTTTAGTTAGGGCCCAAAAGCATTGAAGGTACTCCCTGAAATACTGGTCTGCGAAGGTTTATGTATGTACTGCATCATTTCTCACACATAAATCGAAATAACGCATGTAATTTCAGTTCTCAGGTGTCTCAAAGAACTATTGCATTTTAAATTCTATTAATACACCAAAAAAAACCAAAAAGTTTATATATATTAATAAAATAATATAATAATATGAATAGCTATTTTTAGTTGCACCCAAATGTATGTAAAATTTTATGGATTAAATATTTTTCTCAAAGCAATTTCAAATATTATTTCACTTGCATTCCTTAAGCGTGATTTCTGTTGACAAATTCAACAATTACATGCATTAATGAATTGATTTTAACGATGTTTATTTTGTCTATAGAATATAAACATTTGTACGACAAACATTACTATTGGTGTTTAAAATTGTCGCAATAGCCGTTAGGATCTAACCGTGGTAGATCTACCCAGCAACATGTAAACACACAATACACACATTGTCATTCGATATGCTTGTGAAATATGAATTTCAAAAGTAGTCTACTGTATGGACAGTACAGCGTCCCATGAAGTCCGTATTCATAGAGTTATTTAGTTTAACAGTTGCGATTTGTTTAATACATACATCATTGTGATAATGTGTTTTCCACGCGTTTATATTTGCATTTAACTAACTGAAACGTATCGACAAATGCAAAATGATATCACTAACAAAAATGTACTATAAGGGCGAATCTGAAATATTTTTCTAATATGCATCATCGCCAGCATATGTGTATTTGCATATTGTTTTAAAACTGTCGTAAGTGGATGTTATGTTAAGCTTTGGGATTTGATGCAACTTCATCTACACGCACGGCTGTACTCGTACACCATAATAATATACACGTATATGCAATCGTTCAATTGATTATATTTTTGATGAACGTGAAATCAATGTTTCGTTTCCATGGACAACACGTTTTTGTTGTTGTCGGTTTTGTATCAGAACACTCATTCGCGATAGTGTACCTACATATGCATATACATGTCGAGTAGTCGAGTGTATGCAAATGATTAAAATATTCATTATTTATATCGTCGTCCGGGAAAATAAATGGCTATATTCATCGTTCCTTCGGGGTTGTATACGATCGCAATTATTGGTCCTACGACCCGTTATATACATTTAAAATGCTTATACACCGGCAATAACTAATCGAGTGTAATAACAATAATCGTTGTACATTATGTCGAAATCCCTTGTAATGTGTATTTATATACATATACGGTGAGAAACAGCATTGGAGATTATTTCGTAAGGTAAAAAAGAGAGATAAAAGGTATTGTTATTTTCCTGATTAAATCAATTAGCGTGCGTCAATTATTACAACACGCATACTATACGTAATAATAAATAACATTTACTTCGATAATACTGTTAATAGTGATACATTAATAACCCGATTAATGTGTCCCGAAAGTGATTCGCATGTTATTATCGTGCATTATTATTTCTGTTTTCATTGGATTGGCTTGCATTACGTAATTTATTGGTTTTATTTCTTTTATTTTTTTTATTTTTTTTATACTCGAGTTGTAAAGAGATTCACAACGGTTTGCTTTTGGGTCTGTTGTTACTATTTTTTCTTTAATTTTATGGTGTCAGTATGATTCCTGTTCTTTGAAACCTGTCGCTAAGAATTTTCAAATCGTTTTTTGATCTAAACGTACAATTTAAACAGCTGCGTATTTGTGGGTTCTTAGTAATACACACAATTACCTATAACTCGGACGAAACGTACTTAGTCGTTTTGATATTTAGTCTTGTGAATCGATTTAAATCGTTTGTTATACTATAAGTGTTAATATTTTAAATTCATTAAAGTTAACATATATCCTCAGTAATTTTTGACCAAATTTCACATTTAAGTAAATATATGACACTTGATCTCTAATCGTTCATAACCTTTTATTATATTTGACAACTATGATATACATATGATAGGAATAAAATCTGTTTTGTTTATTTTATTCGTTTTTCGTGGTAGCTGAACAATCTTATGTGATATTACTTTATTAGTCATTACAAAATTATATTAATAGTTATGCAATATTATTGCAAATTTACTAAACTATACACTGTGATACGTGAGCCATTTAAAACAATTATTTATGTTCACGATTATTGAATTATGATTTTGTTTACTTTATTAAACTCGTTGTTCATACGTAATTATTAATTCTATTAATTATTTAATATTATTATTATGACATACATTATATTTACTTATTTTGTCTTTTACTATTTTTATAAAAAATGATATAAATTTATCATTTTTATTTGTTACTTATAATTTTAAATATTGATTCTTAATGTAGATTTTATTCGATATTTTGTAGTATATAATATACGGAAATACTTCAATTTACCAACATTTTTAAATTAAATATCTCGTCATTAAATGGTCGAAGGTCTACTATAGTGTTTGTGTGATCAAATGTTTAACCGTCGGTTGTTCCTAAGTGTACACACCATGTTGCTTAGTTTCTTTACGTTATACCAGTCGAATTATTATAATCGCAGATACAAACTGCATATTACCTACATTATTGTAATACGATATTATAGAACACCGTATTTGCAAGTAGTCTGTTTGGCACGATTATTAAAGAGTTGCGTTGGAGAAAACTGGTCCAACGTATATCTTTTTACTGCACACACACAGACACACACACACACACATATGAACCACATATGACTAGTTTATATAGCCTTGCAGCATCTCGGGAGGACGCGTGCACACGTATTATTATTATAATAGTAAAAAACGAAATAACGATGTAAACGTCGAACACGCGCCATCTGTCATTTACCAGCTGCCATCTCTGTTATCTGATGCAGCAGGTGTCCTCTGTACCAGTTATAATATGTACACTATAGCGTGCAATTACCGTATGTATATGGTGTATACATATACTGCATTGTACCTCATATATACACTTAACTATATACCATATTATATGGGTTTCTAATCGCCGTCGCCACCGTCATCTGTGTCTTTTCACATCGAGACAGCGCCGCAGCAGCTAGTAGTTTGTTGCCAATGCAATACGTATGTACGACTCGATTTTTATTTTCAATTCGCCAAATGGTAAACAATATTTTAAAAACGACAACAATATACAGGTTGGTTGTATTAACATCAAAACTAGTTTTCTCGGTCAATTCAAAATAGTTAAAATAAATGGTATATATAGTGCATCCTATTCCACTCTTTTCGTCTGTAAAATGTTTATAAATAATTACCTAACGAATTCGGTGTATACATTTTTTTACGTGTCGGTTATTATTTTTGGAAAAACTAGCATACTGGATGTATTCTGGTTCGTTTGAAACTACATGTGACCGTTTAAAATATCATATAAAGCTAAAACGCTAAACAAATTGATTTGGTATAAAATATTAATTTATTTGTTATTATACCCTGTACGACCATTCGAATAATATCCAAAATAATCTTGTTACGATTTATATCTTGCAGTATATATATATATATATATATATATATATATATATATATGTATCAGGGGCGGCCAAACGGTCGATCGCGATCGATTGGTCAATAGCGGACGATTTCAGAATCGATCATGTTGGAATTTATTTTTAAGCCACGTGCACGAAAATTAATCGTGGTGGTTATGAACAAATTGTCGATACATTTTATATGCATAGTTTTTATCTTTTATTCTGGTTTATAAAAAAAATTTTCCAAGAAAGACGATCTTCAAAGGTGAAGTATATTTTTAGTAGATCGTGGCCGAAAAAAGTTTGACCACCCCTGATATATATATATGTTATGTCTTGCGCTGGAATATTGACCGATGGAATGAATTTTCATAGCGTCACACGGCAGGGCGATGGACTGTTTATGCGAATACGTGTAGTTTTACGAATTGGTGGTGAACAGAAACTGCAACACAGCCTTATATTAAATTAATACATCTGAACGGACAGACAAACGTTGAAAACAATACACGTATTAGCCGTATCTGTAAACGTAGTTTTACGTTTCCCGTCCAGAACTTTGTACCCCTCCCCTGACAGGACGAGAGTGTAAATAATATCAACAAGGGCGGACGTGTCGCAGGTCGGGTTCCCATCGCAAAGACGTACGTTAATGCGTACACACGTATACATATTTTACGTGCGTAAAAAAAACTCGTAAATTTCTCGCCATGGGATATGTTCATTAAAATGCGCCTCCTATAATGCGCGACACTTTGTGATGCGGACGCGGGCGCCTCTCTCCGTACACGCAGGCATTATCCTGTAGTGTAGTATATTATGTGCGCGCGGCAAGGAAATGACGACGGCGGAAAGGAAACGATCGGATGAGACGACGCGCGCACCTGTTCTAACGGACACTTTAGCCTTGTACACGTCCACCGCGCGGCAGTGCACACACCGCGCGTGCATTGTGTACTATTGTACTGTTACGCCGCCGCCACCGCAACACGTTATTGTAACACAACGGCCGCAATGTACGCGCGATATAATGGTAGCGGTGCTCGACGCGTTAATATCTACAAAAAAAAAAAAAAAAATTAAAAAAACGTAATAAAAAACGTAAACGTAACGCGTGCATACGTAATACGTTCACGAGGGCAAGGGAAAACCGTCCTTCGTGTCCACGCACGTTTTGTAGCATTTTCACGTGCACCGCGAATATCTCGCTCGCGGTTCTGACATCGCCGACCAAGTAGGTTATGATGTACGCGTGTGCTCCCCTCGGCGTAAACCCGCGTTAGCGACGCGTATAGATAAACCGCCAAAAAGCATAAACTATACAAACTGCAGTACGCAGCTCGTTTTAGACTTGTAGCAAAAATTCACTAGTAGTTAAAACACGTTTCGTTCACTGTACGACCCGTACATGGTTTTTCTAAATCTTAACAAGGCAACGCAAATTTACGATTTACCCAATGTCCAGATTACAAAATTAGGACACACCTAATTTATACGTGTAATTGGTAACCAAAAATATTTTTAGAAAGTCTTTTCTGCGTTCGTTTCGAGAGGAGTAGAATTATGATTGACCAACGATCGTATATCAATAACCACTAGAACTAAACGATGATGTACATATTTCACAAAATTAATAAAACAGTGACCAATAAAAATTGAATAACAACAATAGTAATACAAATATTGTATTTTTAAACCGTTAAAAATAAATCTATTGTATTTATCCGCTGAACACGCCATGCTATAGCTTGAGAAAATATGTCAAAAGCAATATTATTCGGTTAGATTTGTTTTCGCTGCAGTATACTAATAAATACTGCCGACCAGTGCTAATGAATATAACGTAATAATGGCGTCTGCAAAATTGACGTGTACAACTTTTAAAAATCGTTAAACCATTAAATTATTTATTCAGCTGGACTCCGTTCTTTTCATTCGTAGTTTGATATCCGAAAGACATCGCTCTTGGTATGATGAATGTTTATTTCAAGTAAAAAATATCTGTTGGTATTCAAGTATTTTTTCATCGATAAATATAATATTACAAGACCTTTCAATTAATGCTTTATCTTCATATATTCATATGTATATATATATTATACATAGATTTTCATATATTTGCACACAATTACAACTTATCTTGAACGATCATAATTATTAAAAATAAACTCGCACGCTTTGTAGCTACAATGTGTGATTCATACGGTAATGATATCGTGGAACTGATTTACAATAAAATTGTGTTACTTTTAATTATACTTAAAAAATTAGACATGTTAAGCGTACGTTACCGTACGTATACGGCGACCTCGGCTGTTATACCGATCTATTATTATTACTATTTAATGCCATCTACATGTCGCGACGATGACCAAACGTTTTGACTATACACAAATTAATATTATTCAATACGAACCCGTTGAATTATTGATCGCAGAACAGATTTACCGTTAAAATCTAAAATGCCTAACCTATCGAAACGGATCATGACCCAAATGCCCTATCATATATATATATGTATATTATAATTTTAACGTCTTATGTACACATCTTATACATTACTTATTGGATTTAAATATTGAATTTTACATGTTCGTTGTAAATAATTCAAATTTAATATTCCAATGTTACCGCCGAGAATATGAATTTTGATGGACCATGTCCATGCCGAGCTATACAATTCAAATAATAACGTCCGTGTAACGATCGAGTGCTACTTAGTACCTGTGCACAATACAAGTTGTACAGGCGTGAATTTTCCCAAAAACTGATGTGACCGTGTAATATTCGATGACCTCGCTTTTCGATACCACGATTATTGTTATACACACAAGCAACTACAGCAGCACATCAGTATAATATGCGAATAATTAATTATTATATTATCATCGACGTTTCGAAAGTCTTTATAACATAATACTTGCGAATAGAATTCAACACTGAGTGAGTTTGACGAAACGTTCGCATTTTTCTCTGACGAGGCGCACGCAACGTGTGACCTTTATAACCATATTTTATAATAATATTATATTTTATTATGCGCATAGAAATAAATCATTAGATCAACAATAGAACTCGTTTAACTATTGTTATTGACTATATAACCATCGTCGAAACATCTGCATGATATTGTTCAGGAAATACAGTCTGGAAACGTTTGCGTTTTTGTCATCTTAATGTAATTTACGATATACCCGTGGCCGCTGCACTTAAAACAACACAACGTTACCATTAAACACGATACACGTGTATGCGCGTGTGTGCTTGTGATATACCTATCTCTTCACCATGTTATACGTACCTGTGATCGATGGAAATTCAATTGAAATACAACAATTATTATACGTTAACATACAGTCGATCGAAGTCAATAGCCTAATATATAGTATACATTATCTATATAGTGTAATTTTATACTATCCGAAAATGTAAATTTTTTCCTAAGAACAATGGTGGTGCGATTTATCTTGGCGGATGGACATCGTCGGCCAGGAAGTCGATTCGGAATTAATTAATCAGACCAACGACACTGTTTTTTTTTTTTTTTCTATGATAATTATTCTTGTTAAGCAGTTAAAAACGCGAAGTCTCTCCCTGTGCTGTATCAGCATATTATCATTCATGAATATATACGCTCTGACCCCACACTCGCGCGAGCGCGCGCGCACACACACACGCACGCACACAGCATAAAACACACACACACACACACACACACACACACACACACACACACACACA